>NC_092373.1:180374266-180674266 GCF_030028105.1 Mobula birostris
GTCCAAGTTGCACGTCATCTTGGACAATGTCTCCCATCCACTACATAATGGACTGGTTGGGCACAGGAGTACATTCAGCCAGAGACTCATTCCACCGAGATGCAACACCGAGCGCCATAGGAGGTCATTCCTGCCTGTGGATATCAAACTTTATAACTCCTCCCTTGGAGGGTCAGACACCCGGAGCCAATCGGCTGGTCCTGGACTTATTTCCATCTGGCATAATTTACATATTATTTAGTTATTTATGGTTTTATATTGCTATATTTATACTCTATTCTTGGTTGGCGCAACTGTAAAGAAATCCAATTTCCCTCGGGATCAATAAAGTATGTCTATCTATCTATCTCACAACCTGTCTCTGAATGTGAACAAAACAAGAGATGGTTGTTGACTTCATGAGGACACGGAGTGACCACTCTCCGCTGAACATCGATGGCTCCTCCATAGAGATCGTTAAGAGCACCAAATTTCTTGGTGTTCACTTGGCGGAGAATCTCAGCTGGTCCCTCAACACCAGCTCCATAGCCAAGAAAGCCCAGCAGCGTCTCTACTTTCTGCGAAGGCTGAGAAAAGTCCATCTCCCACCCCCCCCATCCTCACCACGTTCTACAGAGGTTGTATTGAGAGCATTCTGAGCAGCTGCATCACTGTTTGGTTCGGAAATTGCACCACCTCGGATTGCAAGACCCTGCAGCGGATAGTGAGGTCAGCTGAAGGGATCATCGGGGTCTCTCTTCCTGCCATTACAGACATTTACACCACACGCTACATCCATAAAGCAAACAGCATTATGAAGGATCCCACGCACCCCTCATACAAACTGTTCTCCCTCCTGCCATCTGGCAAAAAGTGCCGAAGCATTCAGGGTCTCACGACCAGACTGTCTTACAGTTTCTTCCCCCAAGCCATCAGACTCCTCAATTCCCAGAGTCTAGTCTGACACCAACACACACACACACACACACACACACACACACACACACACACACACTCACTCTCTCTCTCTCTCTGTTTGTAATTTGTCCTTTACTGCGCCTATTGCCTTGTTTATTAATTATTGTACTGTCTTGGACTGTTTTGTGCACTTTATGTAGTCCTGTGTAGGTCTGAAGTCTGATGTAGTTTTGTGTTGTTTCAGGTAGCACCATGGTCCTGGAGGATCGTTGCTTTATTTTTACTGTGTACTATACTAGCAGTTATGGTTGAAATGACAATAAAAGCGACTTGACTTGACTTGACTTGAAAAGGCTAAAAGCACTAGACACTGCAAAGGCTATGGGTCCAGAATTTGCTGCGCCTCTAGCCAAGCTGTTCCAGTACAGCTACAAACTGCCATCTACCCGGCAATGTGGAAAATTGCCCAGGTACATCCTGTGCACAAGAAACAGGGCAAGTCCAACCCAGCAAAATACCACACCCTATCAGCCTACTCTCAATTATCAGCAAAGTAATGGAAGGGGTTATCAACAGTGCTATCATGCAGCACCTACTCGGCAATATCCTGCTTACAGATGCCCAGTTTGGGTTCAGTCAAGGCCACTCAGCTCCTGACCTCATCACATGGAGCAAAGAGATAAATCCAGAGGTGAGGTGAGAGTGATAGCCCTCGGCATCAAGGCAGCATTTGACCAAGCATGGCATCAAGGTGCCCTAGCTAAAATGGAGTCAATGGGAATTCGGGGGAAAACCCTTTGCTGGTTGGAATCATACCTGACACAAGGTCAATCATCTCATCCTCAGAACATCACTGCAGGAGTTCCTCAGGGAAGTGTCCTAGGACCAACCATCTTCGGCTGCTTCATCAATGACCTTCCTTCCGTCATAAAGTCAGAAGTGGGGATGTTCGTAGATGACTGCACAATGTTCTGTACCATTCGTGACTCATCAGATAGTGAAGCAGCTCATACCCAAATGCAGCAGGACCTGAACAATATCCAGGCTTGGGCTCACAAGTGGCAAGCAACATTCGAGCCATACAAGTGCCAGGCAATGACCATCTCCAACAAGAGAGGCTCTAACCATTGTCCCTTGACATTCAGTGGCTTCACCATCACCGAATCCCCTACTATCAACATCCTGGGGGTTACCATTAACAGGAAACTAAACTGGTCTAGTTATATAAACACCATGGCTACCAGAGCAGGTCAAAGGCTAGGAATCTTGTGGCGTATAATTCACCTCCTGACTCCCCAAAGCCTGTCTGCCATCTACAAGACTCAGGTCAGGAGTGTACTGGAATACTCGCCACTGGCCTGGATGAGCGCAGCTCCATCAACACTCAAGAAGCTTGACACCATCTAGTACAAGGCGGCCCATTTGATTGGTACCCTTCCACAAGCATCCAATCCCCCCACCATCAACGAGCAGTTGCAGCAGTGTGTAATATCTACGAGATGCACTGCAACAACACACCAAAGTTCCTAAGACAACACCTTCCAGATCCATGATCACTACCATCTAGAAAAACAATATCTGGGAATACCACCACTTGGAAATCTCCCTCCATCCTGACTTTTGGAAACATATCACCATTCCTTCATTGTCGCTGGGTCAAAATCATAGAATTCCCTCACTAACAGCACTGTGGGTGTACCTACACCTCAGGGACTGCAGCGGTTCAAGAAGGCAGCTCATCACTGCCTTCTCGGGCAACTAGGGATGGGCAATAAATGCTGGCTCAGCTGGTGACGCCCACATCCCGTAAATGAATAAATGAAAAAAGAAGGTTTTGATTGAGTAACTGTGGTTTTATCAGCAGGAGGGCATGAACAATGAAACATTGTTGTGATCTGGAAAGTATTTCCTGATAGGCTGGCGGAAGCAGTCCCACCAGGAATGAAGAAAAATGTGCAAAATTAACAGGTGAGTGCTACTAACTGAACAGCGCCTTCAAAGAGCTGGTGCAGGGATCAATGGTCAAGTTGCTTCTTAATGTATCACATCATTCAAGTGATCTGCAATTCCAGTTGCAGAATATGTTGGAATCAAGTGGGTAACAAAGGAGAATTATTATCTACAGGTAATCAAACATGGTCACTGAAATGGCAGTATCACAAACCAAGATGGCGCCGGTGATACATGGCAATGTTTAGTGGGCTACTCACAAAACTTCTCAAGACACTTCTGAACTATTATCACTGTGCTCTGCAGTCTGTAATTCCCCTTTAAGTAATGTACTTCTAGGAGACGGGTGAGTCCTAGGCTGGACGTCCTGCTCACTTAAGGAAGGTGAAGGGTCTCCCATAGCCTCTCCTTTCCAGGTGTAGTGTTCGCTGAGTAGCATTGTTTGACTTGCCGTGCAGGAGGTCACGCACATATGGGAGTGACTTCCTCCTTCATGGGAGGTGGAGCGGAGTGATGATGGCGCTAAACAGCGACTCCTTTGCTTGCATCTTCGGAAACAGCTCTATTTCCATTTTTAATATATTTTTCCCTTTCAGGGTTCTTTTGAAGACCCTGGCCTGGAGTTACAAGCTGACTTCAGTTCTTTGCGGGAATGGGACCCATTCTCGGGGTTTCAGGACTGGCTGCTGTTCGGCCTGAGAGTCCAGCTTGGATTTGGAAGCTAAGATCTCGGGGCTCTGGAGACGGGCAGATCAAGGGTCGGTGTCACGGCAGGAGATCCATGTGTCATCAAGGGAGTCGGAAAATCTACTGCTGTGTGCCCAAGGACCCGGGATCTTTGAGAGCTTAGGGAACAGAGCTCAGAAAAAGTGACGTACGGACTTTTAACATCGTAAACCAGTGTATTGTTTCTTATGTCTCCCCACTCGCTGGTAAAATGGAGACACCTCCTTCTCCCTTATTATGGAGAGATAGAACCTGTGGTATGTCGAATGCCGAGTGAAACGCAAAGTCTTTGGGGTAACTGCAAGTCTGTGTCTTTGCTGTTGCTTTGCTCATGCTTGAGTGCTTGGTGGCGGGGCTGATGCTTTTTTTTGCTGGTGGGGGAGGGGGATTGTAGCTTGCTGCCACTTATGCTCGGGGGGAGGGGAGCTGGGGGGACTATGGGGTTCCTACATTTAACTTTGGGGCATTCTTTACGTTCTTTAACTTTATCTTTACATTCATTCTTTGGGGCACTCCTCTGTTTTCGTGGATGTTTGCAAAGAAAAAGCATTTCTGGATGTATATTGTATACATTTCTCTGACAGTAAATTGGACCCTTGAACCTTTGAACATATGGCCTCTCCTATACTACTGTGCGCATAGCAACGCCTTCACACGGTGAATCTGTTCAGAGTTTGCTATGCCATGGCATGACCAGGTGTCCAGTGATATAACTGGGCAGACAGGCTGGGCTCATTAGCCTTGGTTGGCAGCCAGCCTGGAAGGATAACTCCGATTCCAAACCCAGGTAGATGGGGCTCACCAAGCATTCTGTCTAGGAGCAGGAAATCTCCGATACCCCCCGACCTACAGCCTTGTGGTCGCCACAGCTTGCTGTGCCATTGTGGAACGTTTCCCAAGTGGAAGCAGTCTGCACGCTTCGATCCTCACTATAAACCCAAGCAGTGTAGGTGGGGGGAAAAGGTCCTACAACGGTGGAGAAGGAGCAAAACCATAGGTGTTAGATGACACTGGAAGTCGCAGTCTCAACTCTGTATGTAGGCGGCTCAGACCCATGGGTCATCTGTCTGTTGACTTGAGATAACAACTGCATTTAGCCACCCTCTGAGTGACCAAGCAGCCTTCTTCAGGGATAGCACAGCTTGCTCCAGATGGAGACAGACCTAGAAAAACTGGTCCAAGAAAAGCAGGCCTCACCACCACCTGGTTTGTTCACCGAGACCCACAGACACCTCAGTCAAGCAGTAAGAAAAAGGAAAATAAATCAAAGAAATCAACATTACGAAAGGTTCAAGAAACTAGGTACTGTTAGAGTTCTGGAAAATTACAAGGTTGCCAGGAAGGAGCTTAGAAATGAAATTAGGAGAGCTAGAAGGGGGCCAGGAAAAGGCCGTGGTGAGCAGGATTAAGGAAAATCCCATGGCATTTTACAAGTATGTGAAGAGCAAGAGAACGAGCTGTGTGAGAACAGGACCAATCAGGTGCGATAGTGGAAAAAGTCAGAGGAGGTAGTGGAGTAATGAATACTTTGCTTCAGTATTCACCAGGGGAAAGGACCTTGGCAATTGTGGGGATGACGTACAGCAGACTGAAGTGTATAGCTATTAAGAAAGAGGAGGTGCTGGAGCTTTTGAAGCATTAGGTAGGTCACCAGGTCCGAACAAAACATACCCCAGGCTACCATGGGAAGCGAGGGAGGAAATTGCTGAGCCTCTGGCAATAATCTTTGCATCATCAATAGGGACAGAAGCACCAGAGGACTGGAGGGTTGCAAATGTTCAAGGAAGGGAGTAGAGATAACCAAGGAAATTATATACCACAGGGTCTTACTTCAGTAGTGGGCAAGTTGTTAGAGAAGTCCTGACAGGAAGGATTTATGAGTATTTGGAGAGACATAATCTGATTAGGGATAGTCAGTATGGCTTTGTTGAGGGCAGGTCCTGCCTTATGAGCCTGATTGAATTATTTGAGGAAGTAACAAAACACATCAATGAAGGTAGAGCAGTGGATGTAGTGTATATGGATTTCAGTAAAGCATTTGATAAGGATCTGCATGCAAAGCTCATTCAGAAAGTAAGGAGGCATGGGATCCAAGGAGACCTTGCTATGTGGATCCAGAACTGGCTTGCCCACAGAAGGCAAAGGGTGGTTGTAGATGGTTCGTATTCTGCATGGAGGTCGGTGACCAGTGGTGTTCCGTAGGGATCTGTTCTGGGACCCCTCCTCTTTGTGATTTACATAAATGATTGGTTATAGCAAATACCCTCTTCCAACAGCCTAAAATAGTGGTCACCAACCAGTCGATCGTGATCGACCGGTCGATCTTTGAGACTTTCCCAGTAGATCCCAAAAAGAAAATGAAAAATAAATACACAAATACTGGGGTAATGTGAGCAATATAAAAATAAGTAATACTAATTAGGATAATGGTAATATAGCAATACTCCCGCTACGGAAAGCTGTTTGTAAAGAGAGATTGTCTCCGGGTTGCAGTGTTTTAGTTCCGTTCTTTCTGCCCAGTGCGCATGTGTGTATAGCCCCTTCGCCATGCACCGTGGTTTCAGCGTAGCTTGTGCTACATCAAAGTGACCAATTAGATTAGGTAACAGTACAGACTGTCGCAAACATCAATATACGGCATTCGCTCGTGATATCCTGCAAGGTAGCTAGCAAGCATGGCGGAGGCTCCACGAAAGAAAGCGCAAACGTACAAATTCCATCCAGAATGGGAAGAGGAAATTCTGTTTACCTTGGTGAAAGACAAGTGTCACCAAACACAAGCACTGACTAAAAGAGGGAATCTGGAGCGGCACCACAACACCCACCACAAGAAATTTGAAGACACCTGCCCCCCAAGGAGTGCAATCCGTGCCAGGAAAGTTGAGGAGCTGAGATTGGGGTTGAAGGCCCGGCAATCGTTTTTCACAAAACATGCTGCCCAAAATAAGGCTGCTATTGAAGCATCATTTCGTGTAAGTCACCTTTTGGTTAAACACAAAAAGCCTTTTACAGATGGCGATTTATTCAAGGAAGCAATGCCCATTACCGCAGACTGTTTTTAATGACTTTAAAAACAAAAACGACATCACAACCGCAATACATAATATGCCTCTTGGCCCTGCAACAGTGACAAGGAGGGTAGAGTCACTGTCAAAGGATGTGGATCGACAAGTGTTAAAGGACTTGTCACTCTGTGAATATTTTTCACTACAGTTCGATGAATCCCTGGATGTAATGCAAACAGCTCAGCTTGTTGTATTTGTCAGAATGGCTTTCTAGGATTTTACAACAAAGGAGGAATTCCTCACTCTTTTGCAATTAAAGGAGAGAACGAGAGGTGAGGATATTTACAATGAGTTTAGAAAATATGTCCATGAACATGACATCCCCATTCATAAACTAGTGGCAATTACTACTGATGGGACCCCAGCAATGCGCGGTGTGTGCGTTGGTTTCATAGCATTGTGCCGTAATGACCCTGATTTTCCTGACTTCCTGGATTATCACTGTGTGATTCATCAGCAGGCCTTGGCTAGGAAGGTCGTGGACTTTTCTCATGTAATGACACTGGAGGTCAAACTGATGAACTTGATTCCAGCAAAAGCGCTTCAGCACCGCTTATTCAAGGCGCTATTGGATGAGCTCGATGCCGCTTACGGAGACATAATTCTTCATGCTGATGTTCAGTGGTTGAGTCGCAGCAAAGTGCTGCAACGATTTGTTGACTTGCTGCCTGAGATAAAGACTTTTCTGTCGCCAAGAAACAAGGAGCACGAGGAACTGTCAGATGATACGTGGCTACTGGATTTAGGGTTTCTGACAGACCTAATGGCTAAATTAAACAAATTTAATAACAAGCTCATGGGAAAAGACCGACACCTGCCCCACATGATAAGCACAACAAATGCGTTTAAGGCCAAGCTCAGTGTTTGGATTTCAAATTTAAAGAACGTGAGGCTGACACACTTTCCCAACTTGGAAAAAATGTTACAGGCCATCAAGGAAAAAAATGCTTATCGCCCTGAGTAGTACTGTGCTTCCCTAGACAAACTGGCAATAGAGTTCAATCGGTGCTTTGGGGAGTTAAACGTCATGAAAGATATTGCTGCATTTATTTCAAACCCATTTCTGCCGATTGATATAGAACGGATAGCAGCCAAATTCCAGCAAGTATTTGGTGTGCCAAGTGATATTGAAATGGAAATAATTGATTTGCAAAATGACATCGACCTTAAAGCAAGATCAAGGGACGGTGACTTTTGGGGGCTTGTCAGCAGGGAGGAGTTTCCCCATCTCACCACATGTGCACTAAAAGTCAGTGCCTACTTTGGGTCAGCTTATCTGTGTGAAACTGCATTTTCACAGATGAAAATTAGTAAATCTAAGTACAGGAGCTGCTTTACTGACAGACACCTCACAGACTGTCTCAGACTGGCTGTCTGTACTTATGAGCCAAATTTCAGGGAACTAGCAGAAAGTATTCAGCCCCAGTCATCACACTGAGTGCAACAGTCAATTTTTATTCATTTATTTTTCGTGTTGAAATAAATTAAACAATGAAACTTAGAATTAAAGGTATGAAGTATTATAATATTCTTAAAGAAAGAGAGCTATGGCCTGTTTAATATGCTAGTTAGTGTTTTCTTGGTTGAATTAATTTGAAAGTTTGACAAAAGCACTTTATGTAATTCAGATACAATTTGCCCAAATAAAAGGCCTCAAGTTGGAAGTACAATCTGAGCTGTTGTTTCTCTAAACGACTTAGTTGGTAGATCTTGCCTTCCACCAAGGCCGAGGTAGGGGATCTTGGGCTTAAAAAGGTTGGTGACCACTAAGAGGTGGCTCTATACATGGACATCACCAAACGGTCAACACTGAAACCAGATTGACTATATACTTTGCAATCAGAGATGGAAGATCTCAATACAATCAGCTAAAACAGGACCAGGAGCAGATTGTGGTTCAGACCAAGAGCTGCTTGTTGCAATATTCGGAAAGAAAATGAAGAGCATCAGGAAAACCAAAGTACCAGCAAAGTTTGATGTTGATAGCATTCCTCAAGAATATGCTTTGGAGGTGAGAAACAGATTCAATGGATTAAACCTGGTAGGGAGAAGGCCAGAAGAACTATGGATAGAAGTAAGAAGCACCACACTAGAGGTGGCAACAAAATATATTGCAAACAAAAAGAAGACCAGGAAAGCAAAATGACTTTCTGAGGAGGTGCTACAAGTGGCTGAGCAGCGAAGAGAAGTGAAGGCCAATGGAGATTGCAACGCAAAGTTCAAGAAGATAGCAAGGAAAGATAAGGAAACTTACTTAAAGGAGCGATGCAAAGAAGCTGAAGAAGCCAACAGAATTGGAAAAGCAAGAAATCTATTCAAGTTTAGAGAAATCAAAGAAACATTTCATGCAAAAATGAGTATAGTAAAAGCCAAAGAAGAGAAGGACCGTACAGGAGCAGAAAACATCACAAAGAGATGGCAGGAATACACAGAAGAATTGTACAGGAAAGATCCCAACAGCGAAGACACCTGCAATGACTCCCTCATCGATCTAGAGCGGACATTCTGCAAAGTGAAGTTGAATAGGGGATAGAAAACATTGCCAATAATAAGGCTGCGGGATGTGACAGGATTCCAGTTCAATTGTTTAAAACTTTAAAAGGTGATGCTGTAAAAGCATTGCATGCAATTTGCCAGCAGATCTGGAAAATCCAACAATGGCCTTTAGAATGGAAAAGATCAGTTTATATCCCAACTTCCAAGAAGGGAAATGTGAAGAAATGTTCAAATTACCGAACAATTTCACATGCTAGCAAGGTAATGCTAAAGATCATGCAAGCAAGACTTCAGCAATATATGGAATGAGAACTGCCAGATGTACAAGCTGGTTTTAGAAGAGGCAGAGGCACCAGAGCTAACCTATGCTGGATAACAAAGAAATGGAGGGAGTTCCAGAGAAGTATATATCTATGTTTTATTGACTACTCTAAAGCTTTCGACAGTGTGGACCATAATAAACTATGGCAAATACTTAAAGAAATAGGGATACCTGGACATCTGATCTGTCATATGAGAAACTTGCATGTAGATCAAGAAGCAAAAGTCAGAACTGAACACAGAACAAATTGGTTCAAGATTGGGAAAGGAGTACAACAAGGCTGCATCCTGTCACCCTAATTATTTAATCTATATGCTGAACACATCGTGAGGAATGCTGGTCTAGAGGACTCAAATGTTGGAATCAAAATCCCCGGATGAAATATTAACAACCTCAGATATGCAGATGATACTACTCTGATGGCAGAAAGTGAAGAGAATCTGATGAAGCTTCTAATCAAAGTGAAAGAAGAAAGTGCAAATGCTAGCTTGTTTCTCAATATTAAGAAAACCAAGATTATGTCGACCAACCCTATTAACTCCGTGGTAATAAATGGAAAGGAAGTGGAAGCAGTGACAGATTTTGTCTTCCTCTGTTCAAAGATTTCTATAGATGGTAACTGCAGCCATGAAATTAAACAGCACTTACTTCCGGGGAGCACAGCAATGGCGAACTTAGATAAAATACTGATGAGCAGAGACATAACATTGTCTACAAAGATCTGTATAGTCAAGTGTATGGTATTTCCAGTTGTGATGTACAGCTGTGAGAGCTGGACTATTAGTGAGGCTGAATACAAAAGAATTGACCCCTTTGAACTTGGATACTGGAGGAGACTGTTCAGAGTTTGTTGGGGAGCAAGAAGATCCAACAAGTCAATACCTGAAGAAATACAGCCAGACTGCTCACTAGGAGGCTTGATTATGAGACAAAAGCTCAGATATTTTGGCCACATCATGAGAAGCCAGGATTCCTTCAAGAAGATTCTCGTGTTAGGTAAAACAGGACGTAAAATAAGGAGAGGACAACATAGGCTACAATGGATAGATAATATTACTCAGACAATGCGCATGACCTTGGGGGATCTTAGAGAGGCAGTTTCCAACAAGAAGGCTTGGTGTGCAGGAGATCATATGGTCACGAATAGTTGGACTCGACTTATTGACTGAACAACAACAACCTGGATGAGGAAGTAGAAAGGTTGGTTAATAAGTTTGTTGATGACACAAAAGTTGGGGGTATTGTGGATAGTCTAGTAGGTTATCAGAGGTTACAGTAGAATATCAATAGGATGCAGAACTGGGCCAAGAAGTGGCAGATGGAGCTTAACCCAGAGAAGTGTGAAATTTGAAGACATAATATAATATTAGTGGTAAGATTCGTGGCAGTGTGAAGGATCAGAGAGATCTTGGGACCCATGTCCATCGGACACTCAAAGCTGCTGCACAGGTTGATAATATTAAGAAGATGTATGGTGCGTTGGCCTTCATCAACTGTGTGATTGAGATAAAGAGCCGGGAGATAATGTTACAGCTATGTAAGACGTTAGTTAGACCCCCCATGGAGTACTGTGCTCAGTTCTAGTTACCTCATCACAGGAAGGATGTGGATACTATAGTGAGAGAGCAAAGGAGATTTACAAGGACATTGCCTGGATTAGAGAGTGTGCCTTATGAGAATAGGTTGAGTGAACTTGGCCTTTTCTCCTTGGAGCGATGCAGAATGAGAGGTGACCAGATAGAGGTGTATAAGATGAGCAGAGGCATTGATCATGCCAGATAGCCAGAAGCTTTTTTTCCCAGGGCCAAAGTGACTAACTCCTAAAGTGATTGGAAGTACGTACAGGGGTAAGTTTTTCACACAGAGAGTGGTGGGTGAATGGAATGCACTGCCAGTGACAGTGTAGAGGTGGATACAATAGGGTCTTTTACAGGTACATGGAGCTTAGGTGAATAGAGGGCTATGTGGAAGGTAAATTCTAGGCAGTTTCTAGAGTAGGTTACATGGTCGGCAAAGCATTGTGGGCTGAAGGGCCTATAATGTGCTGTAGATTTCTATGTTCTATATCTCAAAATCGCGTGCTGGAATGTACGCACAATGCAGGACTCTACAGAAGGTGACCAACTGTAAAGATGATCAATGCTTGTGGCACGAGAACTAGCTTGGCTGGACATTGACATCGCTGCTATACGTTTTGCAGATCAAGGGTCTTTGATAGAGCATGGTGCAGGCAGAACTTCCTGTCAGGCAGAAGCTGCAACAAGAACAGACCCTCGGGTGGGTTTCATGATCAAAAAACACCATCGTCAGTAAGCTTCAAAGCCTACCAGCCGGGCACTCAGATCGACTCATGTCCCTACAACTCCCGCTGCAAGGCAACAAATTTGTCACCCTTGTGAACGTCTACACCCCAACACTGCAATCAGACCCTGCTCTCAAAGAGGCATTTTATGGGGAGCTTAAGTCTCTCCTCTTGGAGACATACAAGGTAGAGAAGATCATTGTCTTAGTTGACTCCAATGCTAGGGTGGGTAGAGATGTTGAGGCATGAGGAGTATTAGATCATCATGGTGTCAGAAACTGCGACAACAATGGGAGGATGCTCCTGGAGCTCTGCACAGAGTCACGCCTGGTCATAACAAGTACACTGTTTCAACAGAAAGCCAGGTTCAAGACCCCTGAGCCAAACATTGGCACATCCTGGACTGCTTCCTGGCGCACCAGAAGGATGTGTCGGATGTTCTGCACACCAGGGTCATGCCAACCGCAGACTGTTATACAGATCACAAACTGGTAGGACGAAAGTCAGACTGGCAATAAAGCCAGCATTAAGGAAAAGGGGGCCATGGTCCAAGAGACTCCAGGTGAACAAGCTCTTTGGCCTCTGAGATGTATACCAGATCAAGCTTAGGGAGAAACTGGACAGCAAAGGCACCCCAAACACAGACTCCAACACAGGAAAGAAATGGGAGCACCTGAAGACTGCCATCCAAGATGCGGCTTCGAGATAGCAGGGTACTCCTCAAGAAGAAACAAGCACTGATTTGGTGAAAATGACTTTGAAACCCAGAACCTGTTCCAGATCAAATGCTCCTCTCATCAAGCGGTGCTGTCTAGATCCTATGCCAGAATACAGAGCTGCACACAGCTCCCCCCAAGCCAAACTGAGATAGATGCAAAACAATTGGTGCTCTGCCCTGGCAGAATGAAGGCAGCACTATGCAAACACCGCCAACACTCAAGCCTTCTACAAATCACTGTGCATAGAGCATGGTCCAACCCATCAGATTCGAGCCCCTCGATGCTCATCTGACAGCTCCAGCCTGATGACAGACAAGGAAGCCATCATGAGGTGATGGACAGAGCACTACGAGAGCCCTTTCGGAGATAATGTCAAGTACAAGAAATATCTCGCAGCTCGCAGCGGCCACTCCAGTGGCGATGTCTGTTATCTGTCAAGTAGGGTGCTGTGCACAATCTTGATTTGATGGAGACGGACGTCAGAGCACGAAGGAACATCTGGTGAAACTTCTGAAATGCCTGCTTCACTGCTGCTGCTACTGTGTGGTCCAGGATCTCTGGAGGAGAAGGCCCCGAGTCCTCGGCTTTGTTTGTTGCTTGGCGGCCAGGGCGGGGTCGAATCGCTTGGCAGAGGATGGTGCTCGGAGAGGCTGTGTCGGAGGGGCTGGTCAGAGGCTTGAAGTTTTCAAACGGACTCAGAGTCCACTGCGGTCGGGTGCTTCCAATGGTGCTGCATTGGCGAGTTGGCGGCGCTTGGGACGATGAGTCTATGGGGACCTTGAAACTTTCTTTTTACTGTGCCCATGGTCTGCTCTTTATCAAATTATGGTATTGCTTTGCACTGTTGTAACTATATGTTATAATTATGTGGTTTTGTCAGTTTTAGTCTTGGTTTGTCCTGTGTTTTTCTTGTGATATCATTCTGGAGGAACGTTGTATCATTTTTTTAATGCATGCATTTCTAAATGACAGTAAACGAAACTGAACTGAACTGAACATCCATTGAAATATTCACCAGCATGAAATCAGGCTTAAACTTGATGGCCTGCCAACTCTGGACGAGGTGAAAGCTGCTGTTTCCAAGCTGAAATGCAATAAAGCCCCAGGCATCGAGAGATCCCAATGGAAGTGTACAAAATGGGTGGAGACGTTCTCCTGAGCGAACTCACAAACCTGTTTGCACTCTGTTGGGAGTAAGGTTCAGTCCCAAATGACCTCCGCAACGCTATAATTGTCTCCCTGTACAAGAACAATGAGGAGAGATAGTATTGCACAAACTAGAGAGACATTGCCCTGCTATCCAGCACTGGGAAGATCCTCTCCAGAATTCTCTTTGCAGAATCATCCCGACCATTGCCAAAGGCAACCTCACAGTGAGCTAGTGCAGATTCAGAGAGAACAGCGGCACATCCGACATGATCTTTGTCCTGTGTCAGATGCAGTAAGAGTACTGTGAACAGAACATGGGAAGGTACGTGGTTTTCATCGACTTGACCAAGGGCTTTGATAAAGTCAGCCACAAAGGAAGATTCTGTCGAAGCTCAGCCTCACCATCCTGCAGCGGCTCCACAAAAGCCAAAGTGGTCAGGTTAAACACAATGGCAACCTGTCAGACCCATTCCCCATCGGTATCAGTGTGAAACAAGGCTGTGTTTTGGCACTAACACTCTTTGCCATCTTTTTCAGCATGATGGTATGGGAAACAAAACAGACTACCTAGGAGAGCATCTACATTCGGTTCCACACTGACAGAAATATCTTCAACCATGCAAGAGCACATTCTCAAGCTACTATACGCAGATGACTGCGCTCTTCTCTCACACACAGAGGGCACACTACAGGCTGCAGTCACTCAGTTCGCCAAGGATGCAAGAGGTTTTGGGTTAATGGTCAGTCTGAAGAAAACAATGATCTTCCATCAGAAGCCCTCTCGTGGTATTTACAACCCACCTCGGATCACCACTGACGACCATCCTCTCACTATGATTGAGCAGTCCATCTACCTGGGCAGTGTCATCTCCAGCAACGCTATGGTAGTAAGGAACGTTGACAATTGACTCGCCAGAGTCAGCAGTGCCTTCGGGCACCTCTAGAAATGTATGTGGAAGAACCACCAGCTGTGGCTGTCCTCAAAAATCCAGGTGTACAGGGCTGCCATCGTCACAACACTGCTATACAGCTCCGAAGCCTGGGTCTTGTACCGCAAGCAAATCCGGTTGCTTGAGCACTTCCATCAGCGCTGCCTCCGCTTCACCATAGGTATCAGCTGGCAGGATCATGTCTCCAACAACGAGGTCCCAGAGAAGGCTCAACTTCCAAGCATTGAAGCCACTCTGCTGCTCAAGCAGCTCTGCTGGACAGGCCATGTGTCTCACAGGGACAACTCCAGGTTCCCGAAAGCAGTATTCTATGGAGAACCCTCTCAGAGCAAGAAATATCGTGGTGCCCTGCACAAGAGGTACAAAGACCAACTTAAAGCTGTCGCTTTCTCAGGCAAATGTCGAGGTCAATGAGTGGCAGCAGCTGGCTTGTGACAGAGACCACAAGAGAACACTCATCCACAGAGCAGCCAAGAATTTTTAGAAATCCAGAAGAGCGACAGCTGAAGAGAAGAGGAGACGCAGGAAGGATCCTACTACCCAAGTGCCTGCATCCCAGCTGTTCCCGTGTCATTACTGCTCCAGAGTCTACAGACCCAGAATTGGCCTCTAAAATCACCAACAATCTTCTGAGGACTCTTCGTCCTTCTTGATCTTTGCAGGCAAAGAACCAGCTACCATCATCATCAATGTACTTTTAAACAGCCTTAACAAACCGGCGATTTTACGATATCCTGGAGGGCACAGCAGACTCTACTCTCAGGAATGCAGGTACGGTACCTTTAAGTAGACAAAGGTGCATCACCATGGCCGGAAGAGAGGAAAAAGGGGAGGACTCCAAGCCCAGACTAAAACAGTGAGATGTAAAACTTCCTCTTCCCAGTATCAAGTGTTACACGTCAACGTTGCTTGGATTAACCGTAAGCGTCATTTAGGTGCACCTGAACGGGGCGTGGGAGGGCGTCATTTAGGTGCGCCTGAGGTTGCCACCTTGAGAGAGAATGCTGTCCCAGATAACGAGATTGAGAAGGTGCCAGTAGGGTATTATTTCAAGAGTGGAGTGTTAATGAGGAAGTGGAGACCACCTACGATTCCTGCAAATGAGGATTGGGCAGTTATTCACCAACTAATCGTTCCTAAGGTCTATCGGAATGAAATTTTAACTTTGGCTCATAGTATTGTTACGTACCCTGTGGGTATCTGGTGACTATCTTATGAGCATGATGTAATGGTCTTCTGGAGGTCACATGATGTAATTTTCCCACCAATGTGAGGTCACATGATGGCCTGTTCTCAACAGGTATAAAGGAGACCCCTGGTGTGACGCCGTTAGTTTTTTCAGTTGGGTTGTTGTTTGCTTCATTAGTTACTCCATTATGCTGCATATTTGTCTCATGATGCAGTTTCGTTTTAAAGAGGAGTTCTACTTTCTATTGTAAGGTAAAACAGTTGTGCCGGCAGTTTCACCAATCGCTGCCAGATTTGTTGGTGTATCTTTGATTTACCTTTACAGTAGTATTGGAGAATGAAGACCTTATTAAAGGACAAGAACCTGAAGGATCGGAATAAAGTTGGAGTCGTTCAGCGGTTTTATAGAGGATCGAACTTATCGAGCATTCATTCAGAGGTGGTGACCTGTATCTGAGATAACTCCTGCAAGAGCAGGGAAGTTGTGCAGTGTCCCCTCGCCAGCAAAAGGTCAGTTCCTTTAAGCCGTTTTATTTCTTTCGTCATGAATAATTTGGAGAATCAGCAGTAATGTCACGTCTTCGAAGAAATCTGTTTCCAGAGAAGTCTCTCCTTATTGACCGTGTAAATCACTTGGACTTTCAAATTTACCACTTTAAGAACTGTTTTCGAATTTACCCTTTTAAGAACTGTTCCAGGGTTGCCGTATAGAGTTAACTTCCGGTTAAGTTAGTCGTTTGAATACTTTTCACTATTGTTGAGCAGAATTTAATAAATGTTTGTTTGTTTTTATGAAACCTGCCTCAATTGATAATTCATTGTTGCCGATCACGTGACAGTATGCCTTAGGTGGCCATCTAGGTGTGAAGAAAACTGTGAACAAAGTTATGAAGCACTTCTTCTAGCCTGGTTTGAGAAAAGATGTGGCAACATTTTTGCAAAACTTGTCACACTTGTCAAGTTGTGGGTAAACCGAATCGAGTCAACCCAGTGGCCCCATTACAACCTATTCCTGCATTTGGTGAACCGTTTTCTTATAGATTGTGTTGGCCCATTGCCAAAAACTAAAGCTGGACAATCAATATTTGCTGACCATCAAGTATACAGCATCTAGATTTCCAGAAGCAATACCTCTCAGGAATATAAAAGCCAAAACTGTGACGAAGGCCAATCTGATCAAGGAAGTAATTTTATGTCTGGATTATTCCAACAGGTAGTTTATAGCCTGGGAGCCAAACAGATTATATCGTCTGCGTACCATCCAGAATCACAGGGGGCCTTAGAAAGGTTCCATTCTACCCTTAAAACCAGTGGTCCCCACCTCCAGGCCGTGGACCGATACCGGGCCGCGAAGCATGCAGTGGTACAGTGGTAGCTTGGACGCACCCAGCACATCTTTAAGAAAAAAAGACGAAATAAGCAAGCTACTTAATTAGGTGCTGCCCGGCACGTAAATGTCGGCCCAGATCAGAGGCGATTGCCGATTGCATAGAGCTACCATTGCATCACTGCATGCTTCGCAGCCCGGAGGTTGGGACTATTGCTCAAAACCATGATGAGGACGTTCTGTGTTGAAAATGAGAAGGATTGAGATGAAGGAATTCATTTGCTTTTGTTTGCAGTAAGGGAGTCAGTGCAGGAATACCTAGGCTTTAGCCCCTTTGAACTTGTGTTTGGGCATGGAGTCCAAGGACCTTTAGCATTATTAAAAGAACAGTGGATTAACAAAGAACTACATACTAATTTGCTGGATTATGTCTTGAAATTTAAGGAAAGATTACAAAAAGCTTGCAGGTTAGCAAGGGAAAATTTTAAATCTGCTCAGGAAAGAATGAAAACTTGGTATGACAAGGAAGCTAGAATGAGGTCATTTAAGCCGAGAGATAAGGTGTTGGTTCTTTTCCTTGTGCAAACCAACCCTCTACAAACTAAATTTCATGGTCTTTACGAGATTATATCTAAGATTAATAATGTGGACTATGATGTATTAGCAAGACGATCTAAAGCAAATCAAGCTTTTGGCAGCTGCAATGCAGTTTGGAAATCCACACAACTCAAATTTAACACCAAAATTAGAATTTTTAAAAGCAATGTCCTAAGCGCGCTACTTTATGGAAGTGAATGTTGGCAGATGACGAAAGACATCTGCAAGAAACTTGAGCGACACACATCAAAGTTGCTGGTGAACGCAGCAGGCCAGGCAGCATCTATAGGAAGAGGTACAGTCGACGTTTCAGGCCGAGACCCTTCGTCAGGACTAACTGAAGGAAGAGTTAGTAAGAGATTTGAAAGTGGGAGGGGAAAGGGGAGATCCAAAATGATAGAAGACAGGAGGGTGAGGGATGGAGCCAAGGGCTGGACAGGTGATTGGCAAAAGGGATATGAGAGGATCATGGGACAGGAGGCCCAGGGAGAAGGAAAAGGGGGGGGGGACCCAGAGGATGGGCAAGGGGTATAGTGAGAGGGACAGAGGGAGAAAAAGGAGAGAGAGAAAAAGAATGTGTGTATATAAATAAATAACGGATGGGGTACGAGGGGGAGGTGGGGCATTAGCGGAAGTTAGAGAAGTCAATGTTCATGCTATCAGAACATTCAAACTTGACACGTTCCAGATAAAATGTCTACGATGTATCAGGAAGATCTTCTGGCCTGAGAAAATCAGAAACCAAGTCTTGCTTACATCTTGCAATATAGAATCAACCTCAGTTTGTGTGAAAAGAAGACGATGGAGATGGCTGGGCCATGTAATGACAATGCCAAATGATCAACTAGCGGAGGTAGCACTACGGTGGACCCCACAGGGAAAGCGAGTAGAGGCAGGCCCAAAATTACGTGGCGAAGATCTGTGGAAGCAGGACTGAAAGAAGTAGGCATGAACTCAGTAATGGCGAGCAGCAGAGCGAAAGACCGGCAGAAATGGAAGTCCCTTGTGGAAACCCCATGTGCCACCTAGGCACTAAGGGTTCAGATGACGACGAGACGATGTGGTAAAAAACACCAGATCGACGAAGGCCAATGCAAATTTGTCATGTAAATATGATAAAGCTATATTATGAAAAATAGTCTGCCACTATGACTATTGTCGTCACTGACAATGTGTCTGATCTCCCTGGGAACTTGGTAGCTGATCCATCTGAAACTTATTTTAAACCAACCATTATCTCCGCCAGACTAACAAATTTAACAATTTTAGAAAATATTGATGATAAATTGGCTCATCTACAGCCACAGCAGCAGCAGCAAATGAAGCAGTTAATTATGAAATTTAGGGATTTATTTCCAGACGTTCCAAAAAGAACCACAGTAGCCTCACATGATGTAGATGTTGGAAGCGCCAAACCCATAAGGCAACAACCATATCGAATGAATGTGGAAAGATGTACACTTGCCGAACAAGAAATTAATTATATATTAGAAAATGATATTATTAGACCGTCTACTTCGGATTGGAGTCCACCTTGTGTCATGGTGCCTAAACCAGACGGTAGTATTCGGTTTTGTACTGATTACAGAAAGATGAATGCTGTAACAAAAGCCGATGCGTATCCAATCCCTAGGGTAGATGATTGTGTGGATATGGTTGGCAAAGCTAAGTTTCTTACAAAGATCGACCTGTTAAAAGCATATTGGTGTGTTCCCTTGATGGATAAAGGTAGAGAAATTTCTGCCTTTGTAATGCCACCTGGGTTATATGAATACAATGTTCTGCCATTTGGAATGATGAATGCCCCAGGAACCATCCAGAGAATGATTAATTCTGTAATTCGAGGGTTAAAACATACAGATGCCTATATTGATTATTTAGTTACAGGGAATGACACTTGGGAAGCACATATCTGCAGTAGAAAAGCTGTTTGAAAGGCTTTCACAAGCCAACCAAACTGTTAACTTAGCTAAAAGTGAATTTGGCCATGCCACTGTGACCTATCTTGGTTACGTTGTGGGTCAAGGCAGGTTGGCTCCTGTTCAGGCAAAAGTTCAGGCAATTTTGGAGGTTCCCACTCCAACTGGTGAAAAAGCTCTCAGAAGATTCTTGGTAATGGTGGGATATTACCGTAAGTTCTGTAAGAACTTTGCCGAGATTGCCTTTCCATTAACTAACCTCCTGAAGAAAGGTGAGAAGTTTGCTTGGAGAGAGCCTTGTCAGGAGGCCTTTGATAAATTGAAAGCTATCCTATGTCACCACCCTGTGCTCAGGTCACCTGACTTCGAAAAGCCATTTTCCCTAGTTGTGGATGCCAGTGATGAGGCTGCAGGAGCTGTGTTACTACAAAGGGATGATGGTGATGAGGTTGACCATCCTGTGGCTTACTTTTCCAAGAAATTTAATGGGCATCAAAGAAATCATTCAACCATAGAAAATGAATTATTATTCCTTATTTTAGCTCTGCAACATTTTGATGTGTATGTTGTGTGACAAGAATACACATAGATAAGATGTTAGCTGTCCTGTGTGATCAGTAGTTGGTCTGCCACCTGCCTTCAGGAGAGAGAGAGAGAGAGATAAGGAAAACAATGGAGCAGCATTTGGCGATGTGTAATGAAGGGGAAGGAGAGCTGTCTAGAGCGGCTCCCCCTTTGAACCCTGAACTGTTTGAAGTGATGGACAGGTGATACCCCAGCAGGGGGATAAAAAGGGACAGGTTCGCTAAGGCGACACACACGACACCCGAGGTAACGAGACCCTGGAAGCGGTGCACCTCTCACAAGTCGGTGGGAAGCTTTTGGATGGCTGATCGCGAGATCAAGCCATAAACGCACAGGGTGGAAAGGCACGATCGGCGGGAACCTGGTGCATATCCACCCTTGCCTGGGTGCCAGGTTCAGCGCAGAGAAATGGTCGTATCTGGAAACGGAGGGGTCACGGTCGGTGACCTCAGATGACATCACAAAGGGCTCGCCTGAAAGCTGACTGCGAAGGTCTGTGTGTGGAAGCTGTGTTGAATACTCATTCGTTTTGCTCTCTCTCCTCCCCCCCCCACTGTCCATCGCCATGGCAACGATTACTGCGAACTGAACTAAATTGAACTGAACTTTGTGTCACTTTGAAACTGGTCATTTGCCCCTAGACAACGATAGAGCTTGATTGATCCTGTTATCTTAATTCTGTGCACATGTGTGTTTATCATTGCTGAACTGTTGCATTTATTATCCTTTTGATTAGAGTACTGTGTTGCTTGTTTCTTTAATAAAACTTTCCTAGTTCTAGTAATCCAGACTCCAACTGAGTGATCCATTTCTGCTGGTTTGGCAACCCAGTTACGGGGTACGTAACATAAGTGGGGTTCTCATCCGCGATTTTGAACGCTAAATTTGGGACGGAGTAAATTCATTGGGTCAAAATTCCCGAAAGAAAGAAAAGACAAACAGCAGAAATGGAGGCTGAGGAATTTATAAAGGCGCCGACCTTGGAGGCATTAGAGGATGCCAGGAAATCGGAATTGGTAGCTGTGGCCAAACGGTTGAATCTTGCTAAGGGGAAGTCGACAATGAGGAGGGAGGAGGTACACAGAGCTATCATAGAGCACTATGTATCTAAAGGTGTGATTCCCCAAGGCGAGCTGGAGGTGGTGTCTATTGAAAAACCTGCTGGAGACGCGGTACAGGTGCAGCTTGAAAAACTGAGACTCGAGCACAAGTTCCGGGTACGGCAGTTGGAGCGGGAAGAGAAAGAGAGGGACAGACAGTTGGAGAGAGAAGAGAAAGAGAGAGAGAGACAGTTGCAGCGAGAGGAGAAACAGAGGGAAAGGGAATTCGAGCTGGAGAAGTTAAGGATAAGGGCAGAGCAGGGGCTCGTGCCGAACCAAGGTGGAGGGTTCCGGGCGACCCAGGAGGTTAGGCTGGTTCCCCCATTTGACGATACCGACGTGGATCGGTACTTTCTCCATTTTGAAAAAGTGGCTATAAGTCAGGAATGGCCGAGGGATAAGTGGGTTGTTTTGCTTCAGAGTGTACTAAAAGGGAAAGCCCAACAAGCTTACTCAGCTTTGTCCGCGGAAGATGCCCAGAGGTATGAGGTGGTGAAAGAGGCCATCCTCAGGATTTATGAATTGGTCCCGGAGGCATACCGGCAGAGGTTCCGGAATGCGAGGAAGCAGTGGGACTGCACGTATTTGGAGTTTGCCCGTGAGATGCAGACATATTGTGAGCGTTGGTGCGCCTCAAAGGCGGTAGAGGGGGATTATCACAGACTGCTACAGCTGATCCTGATTGAGCAGTTTAAAGGTTGTGTCCCTGAGGGTATGAGACCCTACCTAGATGAGAAAGAGGCAGCCACGTTAGCCGCAACTGCTAAGTTAGAGGATGAGTATGCGTTGACGCATAAAATGAAGTTTGCCCCGAGTAAAGGCTACCAGAAGGGACGTCAGGACGGCGGGGAGAGTCCGCCAGAAAAGTCAGTAAGTAAGCCGGAAAGATAAGGTAGACCGGGAGCAGTCTGGTAGGAAGTCTCCTGGGGTCGTCTGTCATAATTGTGGGAAAGTCTGACACTTTGCGTCCAGGTGCTTTGCCCCAAAGAAAGAGACAAGAAAAGGAAAAACGGGGGTTCCGACTGGCTGTATTGAGCCGGCAAACCAACCTCCAGGAGAGGGGAGGTCGGATAAGGTTCGGGAAGGGCGCAAGAGGTTTATCTCGGCCGGATTGGTGTCAGTGAAGGAGGGGTTAAACCCAGTTCCAGTATGGATCTGGAGAGACACGGGAGCTTGTCAGTCACTGATCTTGAGTAGTGTTTTAGACTTTAGTTCAGAGACCGAGACTGGGGAGGTCAGCATGATCAAAGGCATTGGAAAAGGGACGGAAGCCGTGCCTTTGCACCAGATACACTTGCAAAGCAACCTGGTCTCTGGACTAGTCACGATCGGGGTGAGGTCGAAATTACCGATGAAAAGCGTGGAAGTCTTGCTCGGTAATGACCTCGCAGGGGGAATCGTGTTCCCAGCCGTGAGATTGACAAGTCAGCCTGCCAGCATTGAGGCCCTGCCCATGGACTCGCAGGTTTAGCCCGTTTGCGCAATAACTCGACGGACGTCGAGGAAGGCTGCAAAGGCTGAGATACAGCTAGCTGAAACGTTTCTGCCAGCCTTGTACAAGGAGGGGGTAGAAAGTGAAAAGGAGGAGTGTGGTGGAACAAGAGGAGGTGAGGGGGCTGAGGCAGACTTAGCATTAGCCAGGAAGGACTTTATACAGGCACAGGAGCGAGACGAGGAGCTGATGGGTTTGGCAAAGACAGCTCTCTCTGACGCAGAATTGAAAAGGGAACCAGTCGGCTATTATGTAAAGGAGGGAGTACTAATGAGGAAATGGAGACCACGTACTGTGCCCGCAGATGAGGAATGGGGAGTTGTACACCAGGTGGTAGTGCCGAAAATTTATAGGGGCGAGATTTTTAACCTGGCCCACAAAGTACCCCTTGGTGGACATTTTGGGGTGAGGAAGACAGTCGACAGAATTATGAAAGAGTTTTACTGGCCGAATATGAGAAAAGATATTGTTGAATATTGTAGGCGATGTCATTTATGTCAGGTGGTGGGAAAACCAAATCAGGTCCTGCCTAAGGCGCCCCTTCGACCGGTACCCGCTTTTGGGGAACCTTTTTCCCGAGTCATTGTGGATTTTGTCGGTCCCCTGCCCAGAACTGCGAGTGGGCGGGAGTACGTGATGACTACGATGTGCGCCGCCACCAGGTTTCCGGAGGCTGTGCCCCTGGCCAGCGTAAAGGCTCCCGCAGTGGTAAAGGCGCTTGTGAAATTTTTCACTACGGTGGGGCTGCCCAGGGAAATCCAGTCGGATCAGGGGAGTGTCTTCACATCTCACACCTTCCGACGGATGTTGAATGAGATGGGAGCAAAGCAGATTTTGGCCTCCGCGTACCACCCTGAGTCACAAGGGGCGTTGGAACGATTCCACGCCACATTAAAGACCATGATTAAAATTTACTGTCAAGAAAACGCTAGGAGCTGGGATGATGCTTTGCCCCTCCTCTTATTTGCCGTGAGGGACACGGTTCAAGAGTCATTGGGGTTCAGCCCATTCGAGCTCGTCTTTGGTCATCGGCCCAGAGGACCCCTGACCTTACTGAAAGAGCAATGGTCCAGTCCGGCCGTCCAGGTTAATGTGATTGATTACGTTTTAAAATTTCGTGAGAGGCTTGAAAGGATCTGTGACCTTGCAAAAGAAAATCTGCGACACTCCCAGACTAAAATGAAAAAATGGTATGATAGGCGTGCCCGCGAAGAAGTGTTCCAAGTGGGCAATCGGGTCTTAGTTCTGTTCCCAGTGGTAGCCAACCCCCTCCAGGCGAGATTCCACGGTCCGTACAAGGTAATTAAAAAGATAGACCCTTTGAATTATGTTATCGAAACGCCGGACAGGCGCAAACCCACACAGTTGGTACACATTAACATGTTAAAAGCCTACCACGATCAGAAAGAAAACCCGGTTGGTGTTATCACGGAAATTAATGAGGCGGGGGTGTCGAATGAGACAGGGAAAACCCATCTCGAGAGGATGAATATGGTGCCGACCAGATTGGAGAACTCTATTGTTCTAGCTAAGTTGCTGATAAGGTCTCTCACCTAACCCCCGAACAAAGCAGGCCATTGATAAAGCTAATTCACCGGCATGCAGATGTATGTCCCGATGTCCCGAGGCGATGCAGAGGAACGGTGCATGATGTTGTGGTCACCTCAGACCAGCCTATTAAACAACACCCCTATAGGATGAACCTGGAGAAGGGCAAGCTAGTGGAGAGAGAAATCGAACACATGCTAGCCACAGATATTATTAGGCCATCCAAGTCGGAATGGGCCTCCCCCTGTGTGGTTGTCCGGCAAGCCGATGGGCGCATCCGATTCTGTACAGATTACAGAAAGGTGAATGCTATCACAAAAACTGATGCTTACCCCATCCCCAGGGTAAACGATTGCATCGATAAAGTGGGGAGAGCTACGTACATCACCAAAATCGATTTGCTGAAAGGGTACTGGTGTGTGCCTTTAACCGACCGGGCTAGAGAAATCTCGGCATTTGTCACCCCCTCTGGTTTATACGAGTATAATGTTCTACCTTTTGGCATGAAAAACGCCCCAGGGACCTTCCAGAGGATGATTAATTCAGTAATAAAGGGACTAAGGAACACAGAAGCATATATTGATGATTTGGTGGTCTGGAGTGACACATGGGAGGAGCACATTGTGGCGGTAGAGGAGCTATTTAAACGGCTGTCCGAAGCCACCCTGACAGTGAACCTCGCAAAAAGTGAGTTCGGCCACGCGAAGGTCACTTATCTGGGACTTGTGGTAGGGCAGGGGCAGCTGGCTCCGATGCAGGCTAAGGTGCGGGCTATCTCAGAGGTCCCCACGCCGACAGACAAGAGAGCCCTGAGAAGGTTTTTGGGGATGGTGGGATACTATAGGAAATTTTGCAAGAACTTTGCGGATATTTCCCTCCCTCTCACTAAGCTCTTGCCAAAGAGTGCGAAGTTTGTATGGAACGACCTTTGCCAACAAGCCTTCGAGAGTCTGAAGGCGATTCTGTGTCACCATCCTGTGCTAAATGCGCCTGATTTTTCAAAACCCTTCTCCCTAGCAACAGACGCTAGCCATGAAGCTGCCGGGGCGGTGCTGTTGCAGACCGACAAAGAGGGGGTTGAGCACCCAGTCGCTTACTTCTCCAAGAAATTTAATACCCATCAGAGAAATTATTCCACTGTGGAAAAGGAGTTACTGGCCATCATACTAGCATTCCAACATTTTGAAGTTTATATTTGCCCGGCGCGAAAACCACTGGTAATTTACACCGACCACAACCCTTTAGTGTTTTTGGCCAATACGAAAGATAAAAACAAAAGATTGCTAAGTTGGAGTCTGGTGCTACAGGAATTTGATATCAAAATTACACATATAAAAGGGACGGAAAATGTGATTGCTGACTGTCTGTCAAGGTGTTGACAACTTCAAACTCGCTGTGTTAGCCAAATAGCTGATAAAGATATATATTTGTGTGTGTATCAAATAATGTATTCATGTTTGTAATTTTTACCCCCCGGTAAAAATTCTTAAAGGGGGGAAGTGTGACAAGAATACACATAGATAAGATGTTAGCTGTCCTGTGTGATCAGTAGTTGGTCTGCCACCTGTCTTCAGGAGAGAGAGAGAGAGCTAAGGAAAACAATGGAGCAGCATTTGGCGATGTGTAATGAAGGGGAAGGAGAGCTGTCTAGATCGGCTCCCCCTTTGAACCCTGAGCTGTTTGAAGTGATGGACAGGCGATACCCCAGCAGGGGGATAAAAAGGGGCAGGTTCGCTAAGGCGACACACACACGACACCCGAGGTAACGAGACCCTGGAAGCGGTGTGTCTCTCACAAGTCAGTGGGAAGCTTTTGGATGGCTGATCGTGGGATCAAGCCATAAACGCACAGGGTGGAAAGGCACGATCGGCGGGAACCTGGTGTGTGTCCACCCTTGCCTGGGTGCCAGGTTCAGCGCAGAGAAACGATCGTATCTGGAAATGGAGGGGTCACAGTCGGTGACCTCAGATGACATCACAAAGGGCTCGCCTGAAAGCTGACTGCGAAGGTCTGTGTGTGGAAGCTGTGTTGAATACTCATTCGTTTTGCTCTCTCCCCCCCCCCCCCCACTGTCCATCGCCATGGCAACGATTACTGCGAACTGAACTAAATTGAACTGAACTTTGTGTCACTTTGAAACTGGTCATTTGCCCCTAGACAACGATAGAGCTTGATTGATCCTGTTATCTTAATTCTGTGCACATGTGAGTTTATCATTGCTGAACTGTTGCATTTATTATCCTTTTGATTAGAGTACTGTGTTGCTTGTTTCTTTAATAAAACTTTCCTAGTTCTAGTAATCCAGACTCCAACTGAGTGATCCATTTCTGCTGGTTTGGCAACCCAGTTACGGGGTACGTAACAGTTGGCACTACTCAGAAACCACTTGTGGTTTACACCGATCATAACCCATTGGTATTTTTGAGTAAACTGAAAAACAGAAATAGAAGGTTGCTAAATTGGAGTTTGATTTTACAAGAATATGATCTCTTAATAACTCACATTAAAGACAAAGATAATGTAATTGCCGACTGTCTGTCCAGATGTTGAATTTGCAATGTAAATTTTTTTAATGGAGTGGAATTTTGATATTTGTATACACTCCTGCCATGTTATATTAGTACTGTATGTGTATTGTACATTTTGTAAACTTTATACATTTGTATATTTTGAAAATTGTAGTTAAAATTTTGCTCGATAGATCAAAATTTTATTTTCTTGGGGGAGGTGTTACCTGTCCCGCAAGTATCTTGTGAGCATGATGTAATTGCCTTGTGATATTGGCATGATGTAATTGTCTCGTGATATTAGTATGATGTAATGGTTCTGATAGTGGGATGATTTGATGTCACGTGATGGCATGTTCCAATTGGTATAAAAGGGGAGACCGTAATTTGTTGCGTAGTTGTTTTGTTGGGGAGTCACAGTCGGTAGTTACGTAATCGAGGAAAGAGAGAGCAAGAGTGAAGAATTTGCCAGCTTCGTTCGAACCCAAGAAATCAACGGCGTTCTGTAATTGACATTAGGTATGGTCCATACGGGTATTGTGGCACACACTTTTGGTTAACCCCTGCATGGTCTCAGGGGTTGTATGTTGACCACCTCCTGCGAAAGGTCAGTTACTGTGAGAAATCTTATTCTTCGTGGTTTCTTCAGACAAGGCATTTCTCGGCTGGGATCTCGGCTGGAAGATGTCCTGTTCAAGACTGGAAGAAGCTGCAGAAGATCGTGAACACAGCCCAGCACATCATACAAACCAATCTGCCATCTTTGGACTCACTTTACACCAGTTTTTGTTAATCCATACATGGGTTCGGGTGTGTTACGCGGCGACCACTTGTGTTAAGGAATATTCCATGACCGTCACCTTGTGATATCCCTACGTGGATTTTGAAACTTAGGCATCACTTTGTTATCCCTGCGTGGACTCTAGTATTTAGGTGATGACCACTCAACTTCTGGAATTTTCTGTGACTGTCACCTCGTTATCACTGTGTGGATCCAGTGTGTTACGTGATGATCACTAGTCCTCTGGAATTTTCCGTGATTGTCATCTTGTGTCATCTTAATGTGGATTTATGAACCCTTCCTCACAGACACCTGTACCTGTTCCCGTGGATTCTAGAACCTTCTGGATTGCCATCCTGGGACTCTGTTTGAGTAAGACTTGGGAGGAACTGTTTCCAGACCTCCACAGTTTGTGAACTAAGATGCATTGCAATGTTAATTTTTGGTTAGGGGAGCAATTGTTTTAATTGTCTATATTTCGGGTAGGTATTGAAAATATATTTGTTTAACATTAAAATCTGTGTCTGTGGTCTATGGCTGCTGGCGCGTAACACATTTTAGCAAATGTACAGTCACTGGAGAACAAAATAGAGGGCCCTGTATCGGAGGGAAATGAGGGATGCTGCGCTCTCTGTTTTACCTCAGGTGCCATCACAACAGACATCTTAGCCCATAGTCAGAAACTTGAGACAATGCAGCAGTTCAAATACCTCGGGGTAATCATCAATGATGAAGGATCAAGACCAGAAGTCCTGGCAAGAACCGCACAGACAATGACTGCACTATCCAAACCCAAGACAATATGGAGGGACAGCAACATCACCATTAAGTACAAGATCAGACTCCTGCGTGCATTGGTATTCTCTATCTTCCTGTATGCATGCAAGACATGGACCCTCACAGCAGAGCTACAGAGGAAGATACAGACATTGGAAATGAGATGCTATCTGTATCCAGAGAGCCGTGCCTGTCACGGCTCAGCACTGCCCTCTACCTGGTCAGAAGGCACACCACATGCCAGTCAACATTTCACCCCTCCCAACTAATCAATGCACACTTAACCATTGGCCACCTTAATTGGATTAACCCGTCTAGCACCAAGCCCGTTGGCCCCCTGGTGGATCACCTGGGCTGGACCCTCCAGCCCCCTGACCTATAAAGGATGGTACATGTGCTTGGCTCGCTCTCTTTTTTGCTATCTCTGAGGGACCACCCTGCTGTTGGTGAGTTGTGCATTGAATAGGGTTTTGGGAGCATTTATTGTCCCCGGTAGCGGAGAGCCATGCCTGCCCATAGTCAAGGGGTGGCATGTATCGTAGTTACTTTTCCCTTGCTTGTATATGTACCTGTACTCTGACCCCACACCGTTTTCCCGTGTATTGTACTGCTGACCCGACTTTTCCCACGCTCGTCTATTCTAAGTGCGGTTGTGTGAATATTGTATTCGCCTGTGTTGTCCCCAAGCTCTGCTCCCTTTGTAAATAAACTCCTTATTGTTAAAACTGTGTGTCCAGAATCCTCGCCTTGAGACCCAAAGAATCTGTCTCGTTTCCATCACAACACTATCGCAACATCTTGGGCATCTCATACTTGGACCACATCACAAACGAGCAGGTCCGCAAGACCATCCAGCACCACGTTGGCCCCCATGACGACCTTCTCACAACAGTGAAGAAGAGAAAGCTGAGGTGGTACGGCCACGTAACAAGATCCAGTGGCCTTGCAAAGACCGTTCTACAAGGAACTGTGGAGGAGAAAAGAAGGAGAGGCAGACAGAGGAAAAGATGGATGGACAACATTAAATAATGGACAGGGAGAACATTTGCGGTGACCCAGGGTCTGGCACACAACTGCGACAGATGGAACAGACTGGTGCAAAGCTTGTCATGATGGTGCCCCGACCACTCCACTAGGAGTTAAGGGCGTAAAGCAAGGCAAGGCTCACCTCAGACACACTGGATATAGTGATTAGAGCTGAGGGCTTTTCAATCCACCAGATGCACCAGACTGCTGATATAAAGAAGGCAAAGGGTGGGGGTCTATGTTCCATGAGTAAACTCTTTGTGGTGCTTGGCATTCAAGTTCTCCTGACCTGGAACATTCACTGATTAAGTGCTGTCCGTTCTACTTACAAAGAGAATTCTTCCCATGATCTTGACCACAGTTTCCATACCAGCATAGGCCAATGTTAAGCAAGCACTCATGTACTGAGTGCTACAATTAGCAAACAAGAAAAGGCCTACCCTGATGCCTTTCAAATCAATGCTGGGGATTTCAAGCAAGTTTTCCTGAAGAAATCTTCTTCAGGCAAGCGTTTCTTCTGTCCCCCTTTCTCCAAGCCCTCTTCTTTGGCAAGGATTCCTCACCCTGCACTGACAACACCTTCTCCTGTCTCTAGTCCTCCCCCTCTTCTTAGACACCTCACTGTGGTTGCCCAGGATCTTTTCATCTCTAATTGCTGACAAGATACCAATCGGTTTGACTTCAGCACTCCTCCATACTCTTTGAACCTTGCTCCCTCTGAACACACTGCCCACCCTACCAATTCCAGCCTTACCATCAAACCCGCCGATAAAGGGGGTGCTGTTGTACCGTGGTGGACTAACCTCTAACTTGCTGAAGCCACCCGGCAATTCTCGAGACACCACCTCTTACATACCTCTTGAAACTGATTCGACCGAGGACCATCAGGCCTTTGTCTGCCTTGCCACCACTAACCTCATCAACTGGAGATCTCCCATCCACTGCCACTAGCCTCATGGTTCCTTTACCCCACCCTGCTTATTTCTACCTCCTACCCAAGATCCACAAACCTGACAGCCAGGGTAGGCCCATTGAACACGTGTCCGCATACCTTGCCTCCATTTTATCCCCTTCAGTTCTGTCCCTTCCTACCTATATCGCGACACTTCAGATGCTCTCTATAGTGAATTTTTTAGCACATTTTGCCACAGTATTCATCTGTGAAGGTGTTAGCAACATGCCAGTAAGTGTAAAGAAAGTAAGGTTGTTTTAACTGACTCAGAGATCTTAGAAAGTGAGGTCCTGCTTCAGCTGAAAAAGCATAAGGTTAGTAAATCTCCAGGGCTAAACATATATCAAAGAGTACTTAAAGAGGTCTGTGATCATAATACCGTAAGACCATAAGATATAGGAGCAGAATTAGGCCATTTGGCCTATTGCGTCTGCTCCAGCATTTCATCATGGCTGATCCAGTTTTCCTCTCAGCCCCAACCTCCTTCCTTCAAGGGTATACGTCCTATCGAAAGGACAGACTGATGGGCAGAGGGGGTGGGGTGGCTCCATTGGTGAGGAATGATATGCAGTCCCTTGTGAGGGGGGACATAGAGTCAGTATGGATAGAACTGAGAAATTCTAAGGGTAGGAAGACCCTAATGGGAGTTATCTACAGGCCCCCTAACAGTAGTGTGGATGTAGGGTGTAAGTTGAATCAAAAGTTAAAATTGGCATGTCGCAAAGGTAATGCTACAGTTGTTATGGGGGACTTCAACATGCAGGTGGACTGGAGGAATCAGGTTGTACTGGACCCCAAGAAAGGGAGTTTGTGGAGTCCCTCCGAGATGGATTCTTAGAACAGCTTGTACTGGAGCCTACCAGAGAGAACGTAATTCTAGATTTAGCATTGTGCAATGAACCGGACTTGATCAGGGACCTCGAAGTAAAGGAGCCATTAGGAGGTAGTGACCATAATATGATACGTTTTAATCTACAATTTGAGAGGGAGAAGGGAAACTCGGAAGTATCAGTATTACAGCTGAACAAAGGGAACTATGGTGCTATGAGGGAGGAGCTGGCCAAAGTTCAATGGAACAATACCCTAGCAGGGATGACAGTGGAACAGCAACGGCAAGTGTTTCTGGGAATAATGCAGAAGGTGCAGGATCAGTTCATTCCAAAGAGGAAGAAAGATCCTAAGGGGAGTAAAGGGAGGCCGTGGCTGACAAGGGAAGTAATAGACAGCGTAAAAATAAAAGAGAAGTATAACATAGCAAAGACGAGTGGGAAGCCGGAGGATTGGGAAACTTTTAAAGAGCAACAGAAGGTAACTAAAAAGGCAATATGCGGAGAAAAAAAGAGGTACGAAGGTAAACTAGCCAAGAATATAAAGGAGGATAGTAAAAGCTTCTTTAGTTATGTGAAAAGGAAAAAAATGGTTAAGACCAAAATTGGGCCCTTGAAGACAGAAGCGGGTGAATTTATTATGGGGAACAAGGAAACGGCAGAGGAGTTGAACAGGTACTTTGATCTGTCTTCAGTAGGGAAGACACAAACAATCTCCCAGATGTAATAGTGGCCAAAGGACCTAGGGTAAAGGATGAATTGAAGGAAATTTATATTAGCCAGGAAGTGGTGTTGGATAGGCTGTTAGGTCTGAAGGCTGGTAAGTCCTGGGACCGGATGGTCTGCATCCCAGGGTACTTAAGGAGGTGGTATCGTGGACGCACTGGTAATCATTTTCCAATGTTCTATAGATTCAGGATCAGTTCCTGTGGATTGGAGTGTGGCTAATGTTGTCCCTCTCTTCAAGAAGGGAGGAAGAGAGAAAACAGGGAATTATAGACCAGTTAGCCTGACGTCAGTGGTGGGAAAGATGCTGGAGTCAATTATAAAAGCTGAAATTATGACACATCTGGATAGCAGTAACAGGATTGATCCAAGTTAGCATGGATTTACGAAGGGGAAATCATGCTTGACTAATCTTCTGGAATTTTTTGAGGATGTAACTATGAAAATGGACAAGGGACAGCCAGTGAATGTAGTGTACCTGGACTTTCAGAAAGCCTTTGATGAATTCCCACATGGGAGATTAGTGGGCAAAATTAGGGCACATGGTATTGGGGGCAGAGTACTGACATGGATTGAAAATTGGCTGGCTGACAGAAAACAAAGAGTAGTGATTAACGGGTCCCTTTCGGGATGGCAGGCGGTGACCAGTGGGGTACCGCAGGGTTCAGTTCTGGGACCGCAGCTGTTTACAATATATATTAATGATTTAGATGAGGGAATTAAAAGTAACATTAGCAAATTTACCGATGGCACAAAGCTGGGTGGCAGTGTGAAATGTGAGGAGGATGTTATGAGAATGCAGGGTGACTTGGACAGGCTGGGTGGGTAGGCAGATATATGGCAGATGCAGTTTAATGTGGATAAATGTGAGGTTATCCACTTTGGTGGTAAGAAGGGGAAGGCAGATTATTAGCTAAATGGAGTCAAGTTAGGAAAACGGGAAGCACAACGAGATCTAGGTGTTCTTGTACATCAGTCACTGAAAGCAAGTATACAAGTACAGCAGGCAGTAAAGAAAGCTAATGGCATGCTGGCCTTCATAACAAGGGGAATTGAGTATAAGAGCAAAGAGGTCCTTCTGCAGCTGTACAGAGCCCTGGTGAGACCACATCTACAGTACTGTGTGCAGTTTTAGTCTCCAAATTTGAGGAAGGACATTCTTGCTATTGAGGGAGTGCAGCGTAGGTTCACAAGATTAATTCCCGGGATGGCGGGACTGTCATATGTCGAAAGATTAGAGCGACTGGGCTTGTATACTCTGGAATTTAGAAGGCTGAGAGGGGATCTTATTGAAACATATAAGATTATTAAGGGATTGGACACGCTGCAGGCAGGAAGCATGTTCCCGCTGATGGGTGAGTTCAGAACCAGAGGCTACAGTTTAAGAATAAGTGGTAGGCCATTTAGAACGGAGTTGAGGAAAAACTTTTTCACCCAGGGAGTGGTGGATATATGGAATGCTCTGCCCCAGAAGGCTGTGGAGGCCTAGTCTCCGGATGCTTTCAAAAGAGAGATGGATAGAGCTCTTAAAGATAGCGGAATCAAAGGTTATGGGGATAAGGCAGGAACTGGATACTGATTGTGGATGATCAGCCATGATCACAATGAATGGCGGTGCTGGCTCGAAGGGCCGAATGGCCTACTCCTGCACCTATTGTCCATTGTCTATTGTGTCCCTTCATGCCCTGACCAATCAAGAATCTATCATCAACCTCCGTCTTAAATATACATAAAGACTTGGCCTCCACAGCTGCCTGTGGTAAAGAACTCCACAGATTCACCACCCTCTGACTAAAGAAATCCTCCTAATCTCCATTAAGGACATCCTGAATGCTAAAAAGAGGGCATTTAGAGATGGAAATAGAGAGGAGCTGAGGGCAATACAGAGGGACCTGAAAGCCAGGATCAGGGAGGCTAAAGACAGGTACAGGAGGAAGCTTGAGTGGAAACTCCAGCAGAACAACATGAGAGAGGTCTGGAGTGGGATGAGGACCATCACTGGGTTCCGGCAAATTAGCAACAGAAGAGCTGAAGGCAGTGTGGACAGGGCCAACAAACTTAACCTGTTCTTTAACAGGTGATGTCTTCTTTTGGAAAAATATTGGAAAGACATTTTTGATATTATTTCAACAGTTCTATGCTTCGATTTAAAACCCCATCCTATTACGGCAATCTTTGGATTGCCAATGGTAGAACATAGATCTTTGTCTTCTTCAGCCTGTCGAATGATAGCATTTGTTACTGTAATGGCAAGAAGATCTATTTTGTTGAACTGGAAGGAAACTAATCCTCCAACTACATTCCAATGGTTTTCTCAAACTATATTAAGTTTAAATTTAGAAAAAATTGGAAGTGATGTTTTTGACCCTTCGGTTAAATTTGAAGAAACTTGAAAACCTTTTATGCAACATTTTCATATGATGTAATCTGACCTTTCCGAATCTTTTTTCTAAACTTAAATTATATGATGAGAGGAGCAGAGTTAGCGACATTACTGAACGTGTCTGATACAAGCTATTGGTCTAGCCCTGTTTTGCTTTTTTTGGGGTTTTTTTTTCTCTTTTTCTTTTGGGTTTTTTTTTGTTTATATATTTTTTTTCTTTTTATTTCTTTTTTTAATGACTAAGTTCATTATGAGTTTGGAAGTCTTTTATATCTATGTTACTTAAAATTCAGTTTATATATGCTGATTAACATTATTCCAATCCCTTTGTACCAACTTTGTTATTGAGTTTATAATTTTGAAAATTAATAAAAAGATTTAAAAAGAAAGAAAGAAAAAAACCAAATTAAATTCACTGTGATTCTATGTTGTAAAATAGTAAAACATGGAAACTTCCAAGAGGGGTGTATACTTTTTACAGGCACTGTTGGCGGGGCGGAGGGGTTTGCTGTAATCATCTGGTGAACTGACCTCTACCTTGCTGAGGCCAGACGGCAACTCTAGAGACACCAACTTACTTACTCCCTGAGTAGGACCCCACTAAGGAGCACCAGGCCAATATCTCCAGCACTATCAACTCTGGGGATCTCCCATCCACTGCCATAGTTCCCTGACCCCACACCTCCCGTTTCTACATCCTACCCAAGATCCATAAACCTGATGGTCCAGCCCCACTGAACTTGCAGCTGCATACTTAAACTTTATTTTATCCCACCCCCAGTTCAGTCCCTTCCTACCTACATCCATGTCACTTCACACACTCTTGATCTTTACAATGACTTTAATTTCCCTGGCTCCGATTGTCTCATTTTCACTATGGATATCCAGACTCTTCCTTCCTCAATGCCCCATCAGGAGGGCCTTCAAGCTCTCCGCTTCTTTCTGGTCAAGAGTCCCAACCAGTTCCCCTCCATCACCACTCTCCTTCACCTGGAGGAACTGGTTCTCACCCTCAATAATTTCTCCTTCAGCTCTTCCCACTCCTTCAAACCAAAGGTGTAGTCATTGGCACTCGCATGGGTCCCAGCTATGCCTACCTTCAAGTCAGCTATGTGGAACAGACCATGTTCCAAGTTTACATCAGCATTGCTAACCAACTCTGTCTACACTGTATCGACAACTGCTTTGGTGCTGCATCCAGCACCTTTGCTGAACTCGTCAATTTCATCTACTTCGCCTCCAACTTCCACCCCACCCTTAAATTTATTTGGTCCGACACCTCTCTCTCCTATCTTGATCTCTCTGTCTCCATCTCTGGAGACGGTCTATCCACTGATATCTTTTATAAACGCACTGACTCTCATAGTTATCTCGATTATACCTCTTCCCACCCTTTTACTTGTAAAAACACCTTCCCCTTCTCTCAGTTCCTCCACCTTCGTCTCATTTTGTATCCAGATGAGGCTTTTTATTATTACAACTACTGAGATGTCCTTCGTCTCCAAAGAAAGGGGCTTTCCTTCCTCCACCATCAACGCTGCCCTCTCCTGTACCTCTTCCATTTTGCACATGTCTGCCCTCATCCCATCCTCCTGCCACCCCACCAGGGTTGGGTTCTTATCCTCACCTACCACCCCAGTCGCCTCCAAATCCAGCACATAATTCTCCATAACTTCCGCCATCTCCAGTGGGATACCACCACCAAGTGTCTTTCCCTACCTACCCCCAACTTTCCACTTTCCTCAGGGATCACTCCCTACTAGACTCCCTTGTCCACTCATCCCTCCCCACTGATCTCCCTCCTGGTATTTATACTTGCAAACAGAACAAATGCCAGGCCGGCCCCTACACCTCCTCCCTCACTACCATTCAGGGCCCTAAACATTCCTCTGTACACAAACTGTATAAGGAGCAGGAACTGCACTATCCATGGCAATGGCTCTTATCAATGCAACTGTTTAGAGGGTGGGCATCAACCAACTTACAATTGCATAACCCCCTCCCCCAAAGCTACTACATGGGGATAAGGGTGAAGTATGTTACTGTAACCATTGAGGAATGAGAATCTCTTACGTACTCCCCTTGCCACTCGTCCCTCCCCAGTACTCATCCTTACAAGCAGAACAAGTGACACACCTGCCCCTACACCTCCTCTTTCACTACTATTCAGGACCCCAAACAGTCCTTCCAGGTGAGACAACACTTCATCTGCCAGTCTGTAGGGGTCACCTACTGCACCTGGTGCTCCTGCTGTGGCCTTCTGTGTATCAGTAAGACCTGATATAGACTGGGAGACCGCTTTGCCGATCATCTACACTCCATCCGGCAGATCGAAAGTCTCCTGATGGCCAGCCATTTCAATTCTATTTCTCATTCCTATTCCAACATGTCGGTCCATGGCCTCCACTACTGCCACAAATGAGGCCACCCTCAGCTTGGAGGAGGAACAACATCTGGGTAGCCTCCAACCTAATGTCATGAACATTGATTTCTTGAGCTTCCAGTAATTACCCTACTATCCGCTCTCCTTTACCATTCCCCATTCCTGTTTCCCTTGTGCAGTGTGATCAAGCAGAACTTGCAAGTCCTCTCTGCCGCCTCTTCTAGCTAATCTTCTCGAGTGGTGTGTTCCCAGAACAATGGAAAATAGCATCAATAACACCAGTACACAAGAGGGATTCCAGAGCTGATCCTACAAATTACCGCTCCATATCCCTACTCAGTGTCATCAGCAAGGTAATGGAAGCAGCAATCAGAACCACCTACTCCGTAACAACTTAATTTCAAGTAGGGAGTATGGATTTCGACCTGATCACAGTACAGCCGATCTCCTCACCACCTTATCTCAAACGTGGAACACCTTCTTGGACAAAGGTGGAGAAGTGTGTGTCATAGCCCTGGATATCAAAGGAGCAATTGACAAGGTCTGGCATAATGGACTCTGTGTTAAGCTGAGATCCAAAGGAATATCTGGAAAGCTGCTTAGATGGCTGCAGGGCTACCTTCATGGACGGACCATCAAAGTTGTTATCTCTGGTCAGCCTTCTGATTCTTCAACCATCAATGCATCTGTACCACAGGGTTTAATACTTGGGCCACTTCTGTTTCCCATCTTTATTGACGACTTGGTTGATGCATGCAGTAACGAGCTGTACCTGTACGGTGATCTCCACACTATTTGCACCAATTAGAGCAGGAGAGAGTAATATAGTGGCAGCAGGCATGAATAGGGATCTTGACAGGGTGAAAGCCTGGGCAGACAACTGGAATGTCACCTTTGAGTCTACTAAGTGCAAGGCGATGGTGATGTCTAGAAAGAGGAATCCATCTAACCCTGACCTGTATTTTGGAAACTGCAAGCTGGATTTGAAGAAGGACCTAGTAATCCTTGGTGTTAATATTGACAGCAAGTTGGTGTGGGATAAACACCTTTCCACTATTTTAAACAAGGCTGGACAAAGGCTTGGAGCTCTGCGGAAAGTAGCATCCAAACTAGACAAAGAGGGCAGAGCTACTGTTTACAAAGCCCAGGTACAAAGTATTATGGAGTATAAGACCATAAAACCATAAGACAAAGGAGCAGAAGTCGGCCATTCGGCCCATCGAGTCTGCTCTGCCATTTTATCATGAGCTGATCCATTCTTCCATTTAGTCCCACTCCCCCGCCTTCTCATCATAACCTTTGATGCCCTGGCTACTCAGAAACCTATCAATTTCTGCCTTAAATACATCCAATAACTTGGCCTCCACTGCTGCCCGTGGCAACAAATTCCATAGATTCACCACCCTCTGACCATGATATGTCTGCTTATCATGGATGAATGCCTCACAGAGAGTCCTCAGCCAGCTTGATTCCATTCAAAGAAAGGCTCTCAGGATTATAGGTGTAGATGAAGCCACAGCTCGTGAGAAGCTAGCTATCGGTAGCTTACACCACAGAGGACAGGTTGCTACAGTTACTGTGCTATACAAAATGCACACCAGCCACAGCCCTGCAGACCTTCACGCCATGTTGCCTTCATCTTATGAGAGACGGTGCACCACATGATCAAGTTTATCTACACCTGCTCATGCTGTTTCTATGCCTGATGCGAGAACCCACACACTGGATAGAAGCTTCCTTCACTGTGCTATCAGAATTTGGAATAGCCTTCCAGATGCTGTGGTTGGAAACATCTGCGACGATGGGGTCCAAGCCTTCAAAAGTCGAGTGCACAAATACCTATCATCCTTGGGAGGGAAGTCGCATGTTTCTTCATAAGCTATCATGAAGGGGACCAGGATGGCAATGCTTGGTTGTTGGTAGGTAGGGTTAATACCTGACTTCCAAGAGCACTTGTGAGTTATGTTCTCGCTGGACTTAGTCCTTAAACTGCTGGAGAACAGTGCGGAAAGAACAGGTGCTGTTTTCTCCCGGTAGGGATGAGTTTTTAGTTCCAAGTGCTCCTGCCACGATTTGTCACCCTGCAACCTTATCCTTCAATCTCTTTGAATTATGGAGGACAGCAAGTGTATAAATGTCTCTCTCCAACAGACCTCATCATGATCATCATGACTTCATGACTCCAGTATTTCTACTATTCTTTAATGTTTCTTAATTGTACACATAATATTTCTGTGTTCTATCGCTAAGCAGCAGTGAACCATCTGATTGGCCTATCAGAGTTCTCTTTGAGAACTAGTTGACTTGATCAGCATTTCTGATCTGGCTATTGTACACCATTGCACTTAAATTTAAAAAAAAATACGCTAAAGTGGCCAGAGGCACTTCCACTGGCTTTCATCTCAGTTCGGTGCACTCCAGAATGCGTAGCAAGCTGCTCTCTGCATGAGTTAGTCCTGGGATGTCCTTTGCACTTGCCACTCACCCCTCCCTTTTTAATTAAACAGATGAACATCCATATTATGCATTAAAGCATGTTGCAGTATTGCACAGCACTAACACAAGCTCTTAAAAGTTCCCATCAACAGGTGCTTGAACCCCAGAAGATTGTGCTGGCTGCAGAGAGAAAGATCTACCAGATAGGAGATTTTGTACTGCTGTGAGCCTATCAATGACAAAACTGCCTGGAGCCCTGCTGGGAAGGTTTATACCAAGTGTTGCTGACAACATATACCGCTTCAAAAGTCCAAGAAAAGCCAACATGGATACAAGCCTCACATGTTAAGCCAGCGGTGCCACCAGACCAGGGAATAGGTGGTCGGAAGACCTTGATATGGATGGATGGACTGAACTCTTGACTATTGCGATTTGCCACCTTTTGTAACCAATATGCATTATGTTTTGGGTAATCTGGACATCTATTTTCTGCAGAAGTATCCCACAATACCAATACTCCAAATAGTTTTCTTCGCCTTAGTTATAAATATGCATTGCATACCAACTGGTCAGGTTGCTAGGCATGCTCCGGAGAGCATCCAAACATTTAGAAGGTGGATTGCCAATGCACTTACACCCCTGGATCAGTAACAAAATTAGAACGGTTTGAGAAGCAGGAACTACACTATCCATACGAGTGACTCTTATCAATGAAACTGTTTAAGAGGGTTGGTTTCAACCTACTTACAATGATTACAAAACCCCTGCCCCTTCTCCAAAACTACAATGGTGCCAGAAAATTTGAGAACTCTTTAGAATTTTCTCTATTTCTGCATAAATAAGACCTAAAATGTGATCAATCTTTATGTAAGTTCTAAAACTAGATAAAGAGAACCCAATTAAAGAAATAACACAAAAACATTATACTTGTTTATTTATTTATTGAGAAAAATGATCTAATACTTCATGTATTTGTTAGAAAAAGTATGTGAACCTCCAGGACTATCAGTTCATTTAAAGCGGAAACTAGTCAGGTATTTAAATCAATGGGATGACTATCAGGCGTAAGTGTGGGAGGCCCTGCCCTATTTGAAGAACATAAACCTGGGACTTCACTATCAAAGTCTGATCTTCACCACACAAGTTTTTGGAAATGTGCCATGCCTTGATCAAAGAAGATTTCTGAGGACATCAGGAAAAAAAAGTTGTTGATGCTCAGCAGTCTGGAAAAGGATACAAAACCATTTCTAAAGAGCTTGGGCTCCACCAATCCAGTCAGGCAGATGGAGTACAAATGGAGGAAATTCAACACCATTCTTACTCTCCCCAGGTGTGGTCGACCAACAAAAATCACTCCAGGCAAGGCGTGTACTATTCCAGGGGAGAGATAACCCCAGGGTAATACCTAAGGAGTTACAGGCCTCTCTTGCATTGGGTAATGTTAGTGTTCATGGGTCTACCATCAGGCAAACACTGAACAACAATGGTGTGCATGGCAAGATTACAAGGAGAAAGCCACTACTCTTCAAGAAGAACATTGCTGGCTGTCTAAGGTTTGCTAAAGACCACGTGGATAAGTCAGAAAACTCACTCTGAAGTTATAGACCGCCCAATAGTCAGAGAGAATTGGAGGAGCAAATCTGTAGAGGTAGCAGACCGATGTAAGAAATAGAAGTTTGTAATAGTAGGCGATTTTAACTTCCCACATATTGACTGGGACTCCAACACTGTGAAAGGGCTACATGGCTTGGAGTTTGTCAAACGTGTTCAAGAAATTTTTCTACATCAATATATAGAGGTACCTACAAGAGAGGATGCAATACTTGATCTCCTATTAGGGAACCAGACAGGTTCCCTACATCTTGTTGGAAAACATAACTCTGGGGTGTGTAGGTTTTGTCATTATTACGAAAAAGTTGAACACATTCTTCTACAATGTGAATCATATAAGGTTGAATAAAGCAAAAACAGGCTGCACTCAGAGGCTGCCTGCATCATTGCTAGTGACTTTAATTGAGCATCACTGACGAGAGTCTCTGCAAAGTTCTGTCAGCACATCCAGGTGAGCTCTCTCTTGACCCTGTTACACTCCTTTCCGCAACACTTACAAAGCTCTCCTTCACCCAGCTTTTGGAAAATTAGATCACTCTTCAATCCTGCTTTTGCTGATGTACAGGCAGAAGCTGAACCAAGAGGCGGCCATAGTTAAAACCGTCCACTGTTGGCCTCCATGCTGCAGGACTGCTTCGATGATGTTGACTGGAATGTCTTCCATAATGAGGATGTCTCCGAGTTCACTGATGGAGTCGCGTGCTTCATCCACAAGTGTATCGACGATGTTGTCCCCCAGAAGTCGGTCAGGGTCTTCCCGAACCAGAAACCCTGGATCAATAGTTCCGTGCGAGCAGCACTTACAACATGGGCATAGAGCTTACATTGCCGGCAATCAGCAAGAGTTCAAGAAATCTGCGCAAAGCTATCAAGGCTGCGAAACAACAATATAGGGACAAGATTGAGTCAAGATTCACAATGAATAGCACACATAACTTGTGGCGAGTGTTGCATATCGTTGCAGACCTCAAAGCCAAACGTTGTGGTGTCGCCAACATCGCGGCCTCTCTCCCAGATAAGCTCAATCGCTTTTATGCTCGGTTCGATGTCGCTAGCTCTGACCATCCAAGGAAAGCCACCGCTACAGCCTGCAACCTGGTCTTCTCTGAGGATGAGGTACGCAGATGTTTCCAACATGTGGACAGTTGCAAGGCTGCGGGACCGGATGGCATTCCAAGAAGAGTACTCAGGATGTGCACGGCACAACGGGCAGGTGTGTTTACCGACTTTTTTAATCTCTCCCTCTCCCAGTGTAGAGTGCCCTCCTGCTTCAAATTATCCACCATTAACCCTGTACCAAAAAAGACCAAGGTAACACGCCTGAACGACTGGCGTCCTGTCACACTCACCTCAATAATAAGCAAAAGCTTTGAGAGGCTGGTCAAGGACTATATCTCTTAAGCTTTCTATTAAAATTCAGGCCAATACACAAAATAATAGACAATGGTGTTTTAATTCGCTGTTGCTTCAGGACTCGGACTTTGTTAACTTTATGAATGAACAGATTGATCTTTTTTTTACAATCAACTATACAGAGGATATTTCTGTGAACATTCTTTGGGATACTTTTAAAGCTTATATTCGTGGTCAGATTATCTCGTATTCTGCTGCTTTGAGGAAGAAGCTGAAGCAGGAGGAGTTGGTAATTGTGGACAAGATTAAGGAAATTGATAAGAAATATGTTACAGCTCCCTCTGAGGAGTTATATAAACAAAGAACTGAACTTCAAATGGAACACAGTTTATTACTTTCGTCCTCGATTGTAAACCAATTAAAGAAAACAAGAAGTGAATTTTATGTACACAGTGACAAAATTGGCAAACTGCTGGCTAACCAATTGAAGTCTAATTATGCTAAATCTCAAATTAATCAGATTTATAATCAAAATGACCGACTGATACTTGATCATGCGGGGATTAATCAAACCTTCTGTGATTTTGATTCTTCCTTATATCAATCAGAGTCTCCTCGAGACTCTAAATATATGAATGATTTTTTAGATAACCTAGACTTCCCTGAGATTTCACAGGATATGTCTTCTATGTTAGATACTCCCATTACCACTGATGAGATTAAGAATGTTATTTCCTCTATGAATTTGAGGAAAGCTCCTGGCCCTGATGGGTTTACCGGAGAATTTTATAAATGTTTTGCACCTTCATTAATCCCTTGGTCCTGTAGGGTTTTCGAGGCTTCATTAAAACTTGGTAAACTTCCCGAATCTTTCAATAGAGCGTCAATCTCTCTAATATTAAAGAAGGATAAAGATCCTGCTCAATGTGCATCTTATTGACTAATATCTTTATTAAATGTTGATTCTAAAGTTTTTTCTAAGTTATTAGCAAACAGATTAGAAAAAGTACTTCCTTTTATTATTTCGGAAGACCAAACGGGTTTTATTAAAGGTCGTTACTCTTTTCATAACATTCGCACACTGTTAAATATTGTTTATACCCCCTCACAAAACGTTCCTGAGTGTGTTATCCCTTTAGATGCTGAGAAAGCTTTTGATAGAGTAGAATGGCCTTACTTATTTAAGGTGCTTGAAATGTTTAATTTTAGCTCGAAATTTATATCCTGGATCAAACTGTTATATCATTCTCCTGTGGCCTCGGTCTGTACTAACTCTCTAAGCTCACCTTTTTTCCCTCTTTTTCGAGGTACTCGACAAGGTTGTCCTCTTAGTCCTTTATTATTTGATATTGCATTAGAACCTCTTGCAATTGCCATTCAAGAATCTCCAAATATTACTGGGATAACTCGGGGCTTAAAGTCCCATAAAATATCACTCTATGCTGATGACTTACTTTTATATATTTCTAATCTTCAAAGATCCATCCCTGCTGTTTTAGAGTTATTAGCACAATGTAGTCTCTTTTCAGGTTATAAATTAAATCTTAGTAAGAGTGAACTTTTCCCGATTAATAAACAACTTCCCTTATATCATAACTTTCCATTTAAATTGATTAATAATTATTTTTCATATCTTGGGATTAAAATTACTTGTAAATACAAAGATTTATTTAAGATTAACTTTTTACCCTTAATTGACCATATTACTCAACTTTCATCTAAATGGTTTCCTTTATATTTAACTTTGAATGGTCGTATTAATGCAGTTAAGATGTTTTTTTTGCCAAAATATCTATATATATTTCAGGCATTACTGATTTTTGTTACAATATCTTTTTTTTGATAAAGTTGACTCAAAAATTTCTTCATTTATTTGGCAAAATAAAAACCCGAGACTGGGTAATATACATTTACAGAAAGCTAAGAGAGATGGAGGTTTAGCATTACCTAACTTTAGATTTTATTATTGGGCAATTAATATTCGACATATGAAATTTTGGTTACTTGACCAGGATATACTATCCATTCCTAAATGGGTAGCATTGGAATTACAATCTGTTCAGGGCTATACACTTGGCTCTATTTTAGGTTCCTCTCTTCCTTTTGATTTGAAACGCCTCAAACAGGTATCTAACCCAATAGTTAAATATACCCTACGTATTTGGTTTCAATTCAGAAAATTTTTTGATCTTAACCAATTTGGGCTAGCGATTCCTATTTTAGGTAACATATTTTTTCCTCCCTCTTTTACGGATCGTGCTTTTCAAATTTGGAAGACTAAGGGTATTTCACGGTTTTTGGATTTATTTTTAGATGGTTCCCTTATGTCTTTTGAACAATTATCTAATAAATATAATTTATCAAGAATACTTTTTTTTAGATATCTACAAGTTAGAAATTTCCTAAGTACTATACTTTCTTCTTTTCCAATGCTTCCTCCTACATACATTTTAGATACTATAATTAACCTTAATCCATGTCAGAAAGGTGCATCGGCTATGATTTATAATATTATTATGAAACTTAGGAAAGCTCCATTTGATAAGATTAGGGTAGATTGGGAACAGGAATTGGGGTCTATCATTTCCGTGGATGACTGGGGGCAGATTTTACTATTAGTCAATACTTCCTCTATCTGTGCTAAACATTCCCTAATTCAATTTAAAGTTGTTCATAGAGCACATATGTCCAAAGATAAATTAGCTCGCTTTTATTCTCATATTAATCCTTTTTGTGATAGATGTCCGGGGCAGATAGCCTCTTTAACTCATATGTTTTGGTCTTGTCCTACTCTGGAAACTTTTTGGAGAGACATTTTTAATATTATCTCCAAGGTATTGAATATAGATATCTCTCCTCACCCTATTACTGCTATCTTTGGACTATCTAAAATTTCCAGTAATCTTTCCCCTTCAGCCCGTAGAATGATTGCATTTCTTACTTTAATGGCAAAAAGATGTATCTTACAACATTGGAAAGAGCTTAATGCTCCAACTACCTTTTTTTGGTTTTCTCAGACGATATTATGCTTGAATTTGGAGAAAATTAGAAGCAATCTTTATGATTCCTCACTTAAATTTGAACAGACCTGGAGATCTTTAATTCAATATTTTCATTTAATGTAATTTTTTTTCTCCTCTTTTTTTGCTCCATATTTATATACCCTTCTTGTTTTTTTTTACTGTTTTTAATGGAGGTCGGGATTGAGGACGTGATTTTAAGTTTTTTAACTCTGTTTGGTTTCAAGTTAGCCCATTGCTTTGCTTTGCTTTTAGTTAGTTGCACAGTGGGTTTTTTTTTGGGGGTTTTTTTTTCCTTTTCTCTATTGATAGATATATATATAAAAATTAGTATACTATTATGTTACCTTAGTATGTTATGTTTAAATTACATTGTTTGTATCATTTTTTTTGTATTAATATCTCCTGTAATTTTATTATATTCTAACAGTGTATTAGTGCCTATATGGCTTATCTTTTTGTATACTTATTCAATAAAAAGATTTAAAAAGAAAGAAAGAAGGACTACATCTGCAGCATGTACCACCCAAGCTGGACCCCTACAATTTGCCTACCGACACAACCGATGAACAGACAACGCAATAGCCACTGCTCTATATACCGTCCTTACCCAACCGGAGAAGTAGGATGCTTATGTGAGAATGCTGTTCTTGGACTACAGTTCGGAATTCAACACCATAATTCCATTCAGGCTCGACAAGAAGCGCAGTGACATCAGTCTTGACCCTGCCTTGTGCAGCTGGATCCTGGACTTCCTGTCAAATCGCTGGCAGTTGGTAAAAATGGGCTCCCTCACCTCCACCTCTCTGACTCTCAATACCGGAGCCCCTCAGGGCTGCGTACTAAGTCCCCTCCTTTACTTTCTCTATACCCATGACTGTTTCACCACCCACAGCTCTAATCTGCTAATTAAATTTGCTGACGACACTACATCGATTGGCCTAATCTCAAACAATAACGAGGTGGCCTACAGGGAAGAAGTTATCTCTGACACAGTGGTGTCAAGAAAACAATCTCTCCCTCTATGTCGCAAAATCAAAGGAGCTGGTTGTGGAATACAGGAGGAATGGAGATGGGCTAACCCCTATTGACATCAATGGATCTGGGGCTGAGAGGGTGAACAGCTTTAAGTCCCTTGGCACCCACATCGCTGAGGACCTTATGTGATCTGTACACACCAGCTGTGTGGTGAAAAAGGCACTATGGTGCCTCTTTCACCTCAGATGGTTGAAGAAGTTTGGTATAGGGCCCCAAAACCTAAGAACTTTCTACAGGGGCACAATTGAGAGCATTCTGATTGGCTGCATCACTGTCTGGTACGGGAACTGCAGCTCCCTTAATCGCAGGATTCTGCAGAGAGTGGTGCGGCCAGCCCAGCACACTTCCCATGATTCAAGATATTTACAAAGATAGGTGAGCTCAGGGCGTGGATTGGCGTGGGATTACAACATTATTGCTATTAGTGAGATGTGATTGCAGGAGGGGCAGGACTGGCAGCTTGATGTTCCAGGGTTCTGTTGTTTCAGACGTGATAGAGGGGGAGGGATGAAAGGGGGAGGAGTGGCATTGCTAGTCAGGGAAAATATCACAGCTGTGTGTAGATAGGACAGCCCGGAGGGTTTGTCTACAGAGGCCATATGGGTGGAACTGAGGAACAGGAAAGGTGTGACCACACTAATAGGATTGTATTATAGATCGCCCAATAGTCAGAGAGAATTGGAGGAGCAGATCTGTAGAGAGATAGCAGACCAATGTAAGAAACAGAAAATTGTAATAGTAGGGGATTTTAACTTTCCACATATTGACTGGGACTCCCACACTGTGAAAGGGTTAGATGGCGTGGAGTTTGTCAAATGTGTTCAGGAATGTTTCCTAAATCAAAATATAGAGGTACCTACGAGAGAAGATGCAATATTTGATCTCCTATTAGGGGACTAGACAGCTCAGGTGACAGAAGTATGTGCATGCAAATATTTTGGGTCCAGTGACCATAATGTCGTTAGTTTCAAGTTCATTATCGATAAGGATAGGTCTGGTCCTCGAGTTGAGGTTCAAAGAAGGAAGTCTGAGAATCGGAGCGGGAGTGCGGAGGAAGCCATTTTTGAATTTTTTCAGTATTTTTTCCATTGGCGTTCAGAGAGGCGGGACTGCACAGGCGTGTGACGTCGGGCAGTGAAGCGCAGAAGATTTAAAAGGACAGAAATCCTGCTTCGGGTTTGATTCAAAGAAGGAAGTCTGAGAATCGGAGCAGGAGTGCAGAGGAAGACATTTTTGAATTTTTCGGTTTTTTTTAATCCATTTGCGTTCAGAGAGGCGGGACTGCACAGGCGTGTGATGTCAGGCAGTGAAGCGCGTAAGATTTAAAAGGAACAGAGCCTCATACAGCAGGCAGCGTAGTTTGCGGGCGGCAGAGTGAGCCGGGAGCAGAGTGAAGGCTTAAGGGCTTCGGCTCACCGGGCTTAGGCGGAAACGGGCGAGGCGAGGAAGGTTTGGTATTCATTTTTTTTGGTTATTTGAGGAGGGGGCAGTATGAGTCTGAGGGCAGTTTGTTATTCTCGGTGCCGGATGTGGGAGGCCCTGGAGTCTCCAAGCCTCCCGGACGTCCACATCTGCATCAGGTGCGCTGAGATGCAGCTCCTAAGGGACCGCGTTAGGGAACTGGAGCTGCAGCTTGATGACCTTCATCTGGCCAGGGAGAGTGAGGAGCTGATAGAGAGGAGTTACAGGCAGGTGGTCACACCGGGGCCACGGGAAGCAGACCAGTGGGTCACGGTTAGGAGGGGGACGGGGAAGAGTCAGGTAATAGAGAGTACCCCGGTGGCTGTGCCCCTTGACAATAGGTACTCCTGTTTGAGTACTGTTGGGGGGGACAGCTTACCCGGGGGAAGTGACCAGTGGCTGTGCCTCCGGCACAGAGTCCAGCACTGTAGCTCAGAAGGGTAGGGAAAGGAAGAGGAGGGCAGTTGTAATAGGGGACTCGATAGTAAGGGGGTCAGACAGGCAATTCTGTGGACGCAGTCCAGAGACCCAGATGGTAGTTTGCCTCCCTGGTGCCAGGGTCCGGGATATTTCTGATCGTGTCCAAGATATCCTGAAGTGGGAGGGTGAGGAGCCAGAGGTCGTGGTACATATAGGTACCAATGACATAGGTAGGAAAAGGGAAGAGGTCCTGAAAGGAGAATATAGGGAGCTAGGAAGGGAGTTGAGAAAACGGACTGCAAAGGTAGTAATCTTGGGATTACTGCCTGTGCCACGTGACAGTGAGAGTAGGAATGCAATGAGGTGGAGGATAAATGCGTGCCTGAGGGATTGGAGCAGGGGGCAGGGATTCAAGTTTTTGGATCATTGGGACCTCTTTTGGCGCAGGCGTGACCTGTACAAAAAGGATGGGTTACACTTGAATCCTAGGGGGACCAATATCCTGGCAGGGAGATTAGCGGGGGCTACTGAGGTGACTTTAAACTAGAATGGTTGGGGGGTGGGAATCAAATTAAAGAGGCTAGGTGTGAGGAGGTTAGTTCACAACAGGGGGATGGGAACCAGTGCAGAGAGACAGAGGGGTGTAAAATGAGGGTAGAAGCAAAAAGTAGTAAGATGAAAAGTAAAAGTGGCAGGCCGACAAATCCAGGGCAAGCATCAAAAAGGGCCACTTTTCAACATAATTGTATAAGGGCTAAGAGAGTTGTAAAAGTGCGCCTGAAGGCTTTGTGTGTCAATGCAAGGAGCATTCGTAATAAGGTGGATGAATTGAAAGTGCAGATTGTTATTAATATGATATAGTTGGGATCATAGAGACATGGCTCCAGGGTGACCAAGGATGGGAGCTCAACATTCAGGGATATTCAATATTCAGGAGGGATAGACATGAAAGAAAAGGAGGTGGGGTGGCATTGCTGGTTAGAGAGGAGATTAACACAATAGAAAGGAAGGACATAATTCAGAAACAAAGGTTCTGAACTTAAAGAAGGGTAACTTTGAAGGTATGAGACGTGAATTAGCTAAGATAGACTGGCAAATGACACTTAAAGGGTTGACGGTGGATATGCAATGGCAAGCGTTTAAAGATCGCATGGATGAACTACAACAATTGTTCATCCCAGTTTGGCAAAAGAATAAATCAAGGAAGATAGTGCACCGTGGCTGACAAGGGAAATTAGGGATAGTATCAATTCCAAAGAAGAAGCATACAAATTAGCCAGAAAAAATGGCTCACCTGAGGACTGGGAGAAATTCAGAGTTCAGCAGAGGAGGAGAAAGGGCTTAATTAGAAAGGGGAAAAAAGATTATGAGAGAAAACTGGCAGGGAACATAAAAACGGACTGTAAAAGCTTTTATAGATATGTGAAAAGAAAAGGATTGGTTAAGACAAATGTAGGTCCCCTACAGACAGAAACAGGTGAATTGATTATGGGGAGCAAGGACATGGCAGACCAATTGAATAATTACTTTGGTTCTGTCTTCACTAAGGAGGACATAAATAATCTTCCAGAAATTGTAAGGGACAGAGGGTCCAGTGAGATGGAGGAACTGAGCGAAATACATGTTAGTAGGGAAGTGGTGTTAGGTAAATTGAAGGGATTAAAGGCAGATAAATCCCCAGGGCCAGATGGTCTGCATCCCAGAGTGCTTAAGGAAGTAGCCCAAGAAATAGTGGATGCATTAGTGATAATTTTTCAGAACTCTTTAGATTCTGGACTAGTTCCTGAGGATTGGAGGGTGGCTAATGTAACCCCACTTTTTAAAAAAGGAGGGAGAGAGAAACCAGGGAATTATAGACCGGTTAGCCTAACATTGGTGGTGGGGAAACTGCTAGAGTCAGTTATCAAAGATGTGACAACAGCACATTTGGAAAGCGGTGAAATCATCGGACAAAGTCAGCATGGATATGTGAAAGGAAAATCATGTCTGATGAATCTCATAGAATTTTTTGAGGATGTAACTAGTAGAGTGGATAGGGGAGAACAAGTGGATGTGGTATATTTGGATTTTCAAAAGGCTTTTGACAAGGTCCCACACAGGAGGTTAGTGTGCAAACTTAAAGCACATGGTATTGGGGGTAAGGTATTGATGTGGATAGAGAATTGGTTGGCAGACAGGAAGCAAAGAGTGGGAATAAACGGGACCTTTTCAGAATGGCAGGCAGTGACGAGTGGGGTACCACAAGGCTCAGTGCTGGGACCCCAGTTGTTTACAGTATATATTACTGACTTGGATGAGGGAATTAAATGCAGCATCTCCAAGTTTGTGGATGACACGAAGCTGGGCGGCAGTGTTAGCTGTGAGGAGGATGCTAAGAGGATGCAGGGTGACTTGGATAGGTTAGGTAAGTGGGCAAATTCATGGCAGATGCAATTTAATGTGGATAAATGTGAAGTTATCCACTTTGGTGGCAAAAACAGGAAAACAGATTATTATCTGAATGGTGGCCGATTAGGAAAAGGGGAGGTGCAACGAGACCTGGGTGTCATTATACACCAGTCATTGAAAGTGGGCATGCAGGTACAGTAGGTGGTGAAAAAGGCGAATGGTATGCTGGCATTTATAGCAAGAGGATTCGAGTACAGGAGCAGGAAGGTACTACTGCAGTTGTACAAGGCCTTGGTGAGACCACACCTGGAGTACTGTGTGCAGTCTTGGTCCCCTAATCTGAGGAAAGACATCCTTGCCATAGAGGGAGTACAAAGAAGGTTCACCAGATTGATTCCTGGGATGGCAGGACTTTCATATGATGACTGGATGAACTAGGCTTATACTCGTTGGAATTTAGAAGATTGAGGGGGGATCTGATTGAAACGTATAAAATCCTAAAGGGATTAGACAGGCTAGATGCAGGAAGATTGTTCCCGATGCTGGGGAAGTCCAGAACGAGGGGTCACAGATTGAGGATAAGGGGGAAGCCTTTTAGGTCCGAGATTAGGAAAAAATTCTTCACACAGACAGTGGTGAATCTGTGGAATTCTCTGCCACAGGAAACAGTTGAGGCCAGTTCATTGGCTATATTTAAGAGGGAGTTAGATATGGCCCTTGTGGCTAAAGGGATCAGGGGGTATGGAGGGAAGGCTGGTACAGGGTTCTGAGTTGGATGATCAGCCATGATCATACTGGATGGTGGTGCAGGCTCGAAGGGCCGAATGGCCTACTCCTGCACCTATTTTCTATGTTTCTATGTTTTTAAATTGGAGAAGGGCCAATTTTGTGGAAATGAGAAAGGATCTAGGAAGAGTGCATTGGGATAAGTTGTTTTCTGGCAAGGATGTGTTCAGTAAGTGGAAGGCCTTCAAAGGCCAAATTTTGAGAGTGCAGAGTTTGCATGTTCGTGCCAGGATTAAAGGCAAAATTAACAGGCATAGAGAACCATGGTTTTCAAGGGATATTGGCGATCTGGTTAAGAAAAAGAGAGGTGCATAGCAGGTATAGGCAACAAGGAACAAATGAGGTAATTGAAGAGTAAAGAAACTGTAAGAAAATACTAAAGAAGGATATCAGGAAGGCAAAAAGAAGACATGAGGTTGCTTTGGCAGATAATGTGAAGGTAAACCCGAAGAGTTTCTACAAGTATATTAAAAGGATAGTAAGGGACAAAATTGGTCCCCTAGAAGATCAGAGTGGTCGTCTATGTGTGGAGCCTCAAAAGATGGGGGAGATCTTAAACAGTTTTTTTGCATCAGTATTTACTCAGAAAACTAGCATAGTGTATGTGGAAGGAAGGGAAACAATCAGTAGTGTCATGGAACATATATGGAGATTAAAGAGGAGGAAGTGCTTGCTGCCTTACAGCAAGTAGTAGATAAAAAAAAGTAAATGAAGGAAAGGCTATGGATGTTTTCTACATGGACTTTAGTAAGGCCTTTGACAAGGTCCCACTTGGGAGGTTTGTTCAGAAGGTTCAGATACTAGGTATCCATGGAGAGGTTGTAAACTGGGTTCAAAATTGGCTGTGTGGGAGAAGACAGAGAGTGGTAGTGGATGATTGCTTATCAGACTGGAGGCCTGTGACTAGTGGTGTGCCTCAGGGATCTGTGCTGAGACCATTGTTGTTTGTTGTCCATATCAATGATCTAGATGATAATGTGGTACATTGGATCAGCAAGTTTGCTGATGACACTAAGAATGGAGGTGTTGTGGACAGCAAGGAAGGCTTTCAAAGCTTGCAGAGGGATCTGGACCAACTGGGAAAATGGGCCAGAAAATGGCAGATGGAATTTAATGCAGACAAATGTGAGGTGTTGCATTTTGGAAGGACAAATCAAGGTAGGACATACACCAGTAAATGATAGGGCACTGCGGAGTGCGGAGAAACAAAGGGATCTGGGAGTTCAGATGCATAGTTCCCTGAAAATGGTGTCACAGGTAGACAGGATTGTAAAGGAGGCTTTTGGCACCCTGGCATTCATAAATCAAAATATTGAGTATAGGAGTTGGGATGCGATGGCGAGGTTGTATGAGACATTGATGAAGTACTGTGTGCAGTTCTGGTCACCTAGTTATAGGAAAGATATCAGTAAGATTGAAAGAGTGCAGAGAAGGTTTACTAGGATGTTGCCGGGTCTTCAGCAGTTGAGTTACAGGGAAAGATTGAACAGGCTTTTTTTTTTTGATTCACAGCAAGCAGGCAGCAGAGTAAGTCGCCGTTTTTCAAGAGAAAATTCAGATTTTTTTTAACTACTTGGGATAAAAGAGGCATTAGTATTGTGCTTGGAGTACCAAATGTGGGGACCCTGGGAGACTCCCAGCCTCCCCAAGGATTACATCTGCACCAGGTGCATTGAGATGAGGCTCCTTAAGGACCATGTTAGGGATCTGGAGCTGCAACTTGATGAGCTTCAGCTAATTAGGGAAAGTGAGGAGGTGATTGATAATACCTATAGAGAGATAGTGGACAGCACCTCTGTGACAGACCCCTCAGAAATCGATATATCGTTTTAGATACTGTTGGAGAGGTTGACCTGACAGAGGAAGGCCACAGTGAATGGGACGCTGGCACTCTGCCCAGTTCTGTGATCAAGAGAGCAAGGAGAAATGCAGTAGTTATGGGAGATTCCATAGTGAGGAGAACAGACAAGAGATTCTGCGAGCCGGATAAGGATACCTGGATAGTGTGTTGCCTCCCTGGTGCTAGGGTACGGGATGTCTCAGATCGGGTCCAGAGTATTCCAAGGAGAGAGGACGAGCAGCCAGAATTCTTGGTACATGTTGGTACCAATGACATAGACAGAAAAAGAGAGGAGGTCCTGAAGGAAGATTACTCAGAGGTAGGAAGAAAATTGAAAAGCCGGACCCCCAGAGTAATAATCTCAGGATTACTACCTGAGCCACGTGCTAATGAAGGTAAGAATAGCAGAATTAAGCAGATGAATGTGTGGCTAAGTAACTGGTGCAGGGGCAGGGCTTCAAATTCTTGGATCACTGGGATCTATTTTGGGGGAGGTACATAAAAAAAACGATGGATTACACCTGAACTGAAAGGGTACTAAAAGGCTGTGTACTCAACCCCCTGCTGTACTCACTGTACACCCATGATTGTGTAGCCAAGTTTCCATCGAACTCAATATATAAGTTTGCTGATGACACAACAATTGTAGGCCGTATCTTGGGTAATGATGAGCTTGAGTACAGAGAGGAAATTAAGAACCTGGTGGCATGGTGCGAAGACAATAACCTACCCCTCAATGTCAGCAAGACGAAGGAATTGGTTGTTGACTTCAGAAGGTGTAACGGACCGCACGACCCAATTTACATCGGTGCTACGCAAGTGGAACAGGTCAAAAGCTTTACGTTCCTCCGGGTCAATATCACAAATGACCTGACTTGGTCCAACCTAGCAGAGTCCGCTGCCAAGAAGGCCCACCAGCGTCTTTACTTCCTGAGAAAACTAAAGAAATTTGGCCTGTCCCCTAAAACCCTCACTAATTTGTATAGATGCACCGTAGAAAGCATTCTTCTAGGATGCATCACAACCTGGTATGGAAGTTGTCCTGTCCAAGACCGGAAGAAGCTACAGAAGATCGTGAACACGGCACTGCACATCACACAAACCAATCTTCCGTCCTTGGACTCACTTTACACTGCACGCTGTCGGAGCCGTGCTGCCAGGATAATCAAGGACACGACCCAACCAGCCAACACACTTTTTGTCCCTCTTCCCTCCAGGAGAAGGCTCAGGAGCTTGAAGACTTGTACGGCCAGATTTGGAAACAGCTTCTTTCCAACTGTGATAAGACTGCTGAACGGATCCTGACCCGGATCTGGGCCGTACCCTCAAAATATCCGGACCTGCCTCTCGTTTTTTTTGTACTACCTTACTTTCCATTTTTCTATTTTCTATCTATGATTTATAATTCAAATTTTTAATTACTATCAATTTGCACTCCAGGGAGCACGAATCGCAGAATCAAATATTGCTGTGATGATTGTACGTTCTAGTATCAATTGTCTGGCAACAATAAAGTGTAAAGTATAAAGTATATCCTGGCGGGATTGTTTAATATAGCTGTTAGGGAGGGTTTAAACTAAGTTGGCAGGGGGAAGGACACCAGGGTGTTAGGGTCGAGGAAGAGGAAAATAGAAATAAGTCAAAGATACTGTGCAGCAAAGATGGCAAAGAAGGATAGGCAGCTGAATAGACAGGATAATTTGCTGTGCGATAGAAATATAACAAAATCGGTAACAGATACTGATCTAAATGTACTGTACTTAAATGCACGCAGCATTAGAAATAAAGTGGATGACCTTGTTAAAAGTTATGACATTGTGGCCATCACCGAGTCATGGCTAAATGATGGATGTGATTGGGAGCTGAATGTCTGATACACAGTGTATAGGAAAGATAGGAAGTCAGGTAAAGAGGGTGGCGTGGCCCTCACGGTAAGCAACGATATCAAATCACTAGAAAGAAGGGACATAGGATCAGAAGAGGTAGAATCCTTATGGGTCGAGTTAAGAAATGGCAAGGGTAAAAAGACACTAATAGCAGTTCTATACAGGCCTCCGAACAGCAGCCGGGATGTGGACTACAAGTTACAGCTGGAAATAGAAAAAGCGTGTCAGAAGGAAAATGTCAAGATAATTATGGGGGATTTTAATATGAAAGTGGATTGGGAAAGTCAGGAAGGTACTGGATCTCAGGAGAGGGAGTTTGTAGAATGCCTACGGGATGGCTTTTTGGAGCAGTTTATCCATAAGCCCACCAGGGGATCAGCTGGTTTGGATTGGGTGCCGTGTAAAGAACCTGAGGCGATTAGGGAGGTAATGGAACCCCTTGGAAGTAGTGATCATAATATGATTGAGTTCAGTTTCAAATTTGAAAAGGAGAAGCTGGTATCAGGTATATCGATATTTCAGTGGAACAAAGGAAATTACAGTGGTCTGGGAGAGGAACTGGCCCAAGTAGATTGGAAAAGTAAGCTAGATGGAGGGATGGTAGAGCAGAATTGGATGAAAGGGAAGTTCAGGAAAAATATATTCCAAGAAAAAAGAAAATCATGAATGGAAAAATGTCACTAATATGGCTAATGAGAGAGGTTAAGGCTAAAATAAAAGCAAAAGAGACAGCGTACAAGGAAGTAAAAATTAGTGGGAAAACTGAGGACTGGATGACTTTTAAAAACTTACAGAAGGGAACTAAGAAAGTCATTAGGAAAGAAAAGATGAATTATGAAAGGAAGTTGGCAATTAACATAAAAAAGGATACTAAGAGTTTTTTTAAATATATGAAGGATAAAAGAGTGACACAGGTAGATATAGGACCAATTGAAAATGATACTGGAGAAATTATAATGGGTAACAAAGAGATGGCAGAGGAACTAAATGAGTATTTTGCATCAGTCTTCACAGTCGAAGATATTAGCAACATACCTGATAGCCAAAGGTCTCAGGGAATAGAATTAGGTACAGTCAAGATTACTAGAGAGAAAGTGCTTGGGAAGCTAAATGGACTACGAATAGATAAGTCTCCTGGACCAGTTGAGGTGCACCCACGGGTTCTGAAGGAGGTGGCTTTGGAGATTGTGCAGGCATTGGAAATGATCTTCCAGGAATCAATAGACTCTGGCATGGTTCCGGAGGACTGGAAGGTCGCAAATGTAGTTCCGCAGTTTAAGAAAGGAGGGAGGCAGCAAAAAGAAAATTACAGACCTATTAGTCTGATATCGGTAGTTGGAAAGTTATTGGAGTCGATCCTCAAGGACGAGGTTCTGAAATACCTCGAGGTGCATGACAAGATAGGCCCAAGCCAGTATGGTTTCATGAAGATCCTGCCTCACCAACCTATTGGAATTTTTTGAGGTAATCTCAAAAAAAATTGACAAGGGAGAGGCTGCGGATGTTGTGTATTTGGATTTTCAAAAGGCCTTCAATAAGGTGCCCCATAAGAGGCTGCTTAATAAGATGAGAGCCCATGGAATTACAGGAAAGATATTGGAATGGGTGGAGCATTGGCTGATAGGCAGAAAGCAAAGGGTGGGAATAAAGGGATCCTATTCTGATTGGTTGCTGGTTACTAGTGGTGTTCCGCAGGGGTCGGTGTTGGGGCTGCTTCTTTTTACAATGTATATCAATGATTTAGATTATGGATTAAATGGTCTTGTGGCTAAGTTTGCGGATGACACCAAGATAGGTGGAGCAGCAGGAAGTGTTGAAGAAACGGAAAGGTTGCAGGTAAACTTGGTTAGTTTAGGAGAGTTGGCAAAGAAATGCCAGATGAGATACAATGTTGAGAAATGTACGGTTGTACATTTTGGAAGAAGAAATAATCGGGCAGGTTATTATTTAGATGGGGAGAAAATTCAAAAATCGGAAGTGCAAAGGGACTTGAGGGTCCTCGTGCAGGATACCCTAAAGGTTAACCACCAAGTTGGATCGGCGGTAAGGAAAGCGAATGCTATGTTGGCATTCATTTCAAGAGGAATAGTGTATAAGAGTAAGGAGGTGTTGCTGAGGCTCTATGGGGCATTAGTGAGACCTCATTTGGAATACTGTGTGCAGTTTTGGGCCCTCTACCTTAGAAGGGATGTACTGATGTTGGAGAGAGTTCAGAGAAGATTTACGAGGATGATTCCTGGAATGCAGGGGCTAACATATGAGGAGCGTTTGTCGGCTCTTGGACTGTATTCATTAGCGTATAGAAGAATGAGATGGGATCTCATCGAAACATTTCGAATGTTGAAAGGGTTGGACAGAGTAGATGTGGAAAGGCTGTTTTTCCCTTGCTGGGTGAGTCCAGGACAAGAGGCCACAGCCTTAGAATTAGAGGGTACTCATTTAAAACAAGAGATGAGGTGAAATTTTTTTAGCCAGAGGGTCGTGGAATTCGTTGCCACATACAGCTGTGAACACCCGATCATTGAGGGTGTTTAAGGAGGAGATTGGTAGGTATCTAATTAGTCAGGATATCAAGGGATATGGGGAAAAAGCCAGAAATTGGAACTAGATGGGAGAATAGCTTAGCTCATGGTGGAGTGGCGGAGCAGACCCAATGGGCCGAATGGTCTATTTCTGCTCCTTTGTCTTGTGATCTTGACATTTGGACTTTATTCCTTGGAGTGTAGAAGAAAGAGGGGGGATTTGATAGAAGTTTACAAAATTATGAGGGGCATAGACAGAGTAAATCCCAGTAGGCTCTTTCCACTTGGATTAGGAGAGATAAATACAAGCATGGCTTTCGGGTGAAAGGGGAAAGGTTTAGGGGAAACATTAGGGGGAACTTCTTCACTCAGAGAGTGGTGGGAGTGTGGAACGAGCTGCCATCTGATGTGGTAAGTGCGGGCTCACTCTAAAGTTTTAAGAATAAATTGGATAGATACATGGAAGGGAGAGTTCTGGAGGGTTACAGACTGGGTACAGATCAGAGAGACTAGCGGAATAAAGTTTCGGCACAGACTAGAAGGGCCGAATGGTCTGTATTCTGTGCTGTAGTGTTCTATAGTTCTATGGTTCTTAAAGGGACCAACAGACTCCAAAACAGCTTCATCCACCAGGCTATCAGAACTGATTAACTCACACTGATTTGAATGTATTTCTATGTTACATTGACCGTTCTATTTATTATAATTATAAATTACTGTGATTGCACATTGCACATTTAGACAGAGACATAACGTAAAGATTTTTACTGTCATGTGTGAAGCCAAGCAGAGCTGCAGAACAAATGCTGTTAATGAGAGAGAGATAACGAGAGACAAAAGAGAGCCATTCAAAATGCTAATAAGAGAGAAGAGAGAGATAATGAGAGAGACACACATAATTCAGTATGTTGGCGTCTGCCACAGACAGTTTGCTCTGAACCTGAACTGTTCATTAACAATCCTGCTGAGACAATAGGAAGTGTGAAGTTTGATGGACAGGTGATAACCCATGGGGGGGGGGGATAAAATAGCATGTTTGCTAAGGCACAGGACACACGCCACGAGACCCTGGAAAGAGCATTGTCCCCCACAAGTTGGTGGGAGTTTGGAGGACCGATTCGCGGAAATCGGTCAGAGGCTCACAGGGTGTAAAGGTACGACCGGTTGGAACCTGTTGTGTGTCCGCCCTTGCCTGGGTGCCAGGTTCACCACGGAAGAACGATTGCATCTGGAATGGAGGGGTCAAAGTTGGTGACCACAACGGGATCAGAGGGCCTCGAAAGGTTTGCCTGAAACTACAACTGTATCTCTCACTCTCTCTCCAATGGTACAACAACAGCGATTACTTCAAACTACACTAGACTGAACTGAACTCTGCTTCACCTTAAGACCGACCATTTTTACCCCTAGACTGCGATAGAGCTTGGTTGATTCCTATTACCCTATTTCTGTGTATATGTGTATACTATCATTGCTAACCCGTTACATTTATATCCTTGCGGTTAGTGTACTGTATTACTTATTTTTTAAATAAAACTTTATTAGTTTCTAGTAATCACAGACTCCAACGAGTGTTCCATTTCTGCTGGTTTGACAACCCAGTTACGGGGTACGTAACATAAGTGGGGGCTCGTCCGGGATCTTGAACGCCAAAATTGGGACTGGTTAAATTGATTGGGTTAAATTCCCCAATAAATAAAAAAAAAAGGGCAAACGGCTGAAATGGAGATTGAGGAATTTCTAAAGGCGCCAACCTTGGAGGCGTTAGAGGATGCCAAGAAATCAGAATTGGCAACTGTTGCAAAATGGTTGAATCTTTTGAAGGGGAAGCAGACAATGAGGAGAGCGGAGATGCACAGAGCCATCATTGAGTATTATGTATCTAAACATGTGTTTCCCCATGGGGAGCTGGAGGTGGTGTCTATGAGTAAACCTGGTGGGGAGGCGGTGCAGCTGCAGATGGAAAGATTAAGGCTCGAGCATGAGTTCCGAGTAAAGCAGCTAGAAAGGGAAGAGAGAGAAAAGCAGCTAGAACGGGAAGAGAGAGAAAAGCAGCTAGAACGGAAAGAGAGAGAGAAGCAGCTAGAAAGGGAGGAAAGAGAGAAGGAAAGGGAGTTTGAGCTGGATAAGTTAAAGGTAACGCTAGAGGGGGGCCAAATGCCAGACCAAGGTGGAGGGTTCAAGGTGACCTAGGAGATTAGGTTGGTTCCCCCATTTGAGGAGGCCGATGTTGATCCATACTTTCTACATTTCGAAAAAGTCGCTGCAAGTCAGGACTGGCTGAGGAATAAGTGGACTGTTTTACTCCAGAGCGTGCTTAAGGGGAAGGCTCAGTAAGCTTACTCAGTGTTGTCAGCAGGAGATGCACGGAAGTATGATGTGGTAAAAGAGGCTATACTCAGGATTTATGAGTTGGTCCCGGAGGCATACCGGCAAAGGTTCCGGAATGTGAGGAAGCAGTATTTAGAGTTTGCCCGTGAGATGCAAATGTATTGTGAGCGTTGGTGCGCCTCGAAAGGGGTCACTGGGGATTATGACAAACTGCTACAGCTAATACTGATCGAGCAATTTAAAGATTGTGTCCCTGAAGGTATGAGGCCCTATCTAGATGAGAAAGAGGCAGAAACCTTAGCCGCAACTGCTAAGTTAGCGGATGAGTACGCGTTAACACACAAAGCAAAGTTTACCCCGAGTAAGAGCTACCAGAAGGGTAGTCGAGAGGGCAGAGAAAGTCCACCGGCAAAGCCAGAAATTAAGCCGGGGACTGGTGAGAAGGATAAGGAAGACGGGAAGCAGTTTGATAGGAAGTCTCCTGGTTTCGTATACTATAATTGTGGGAAAGCCAGTCACATTGCATCCAGGTGTTTTGCCCCAAAGAAGGAGACAGGGGAAAGGAAAAACGACAACTCCGGCTGGCTGTATTGAGCCAGCAAATGAACCACTAGGGAAGAAGAGGTCTGATAGAGTTCAGGAAGGGCGCGAGAAGTTTACTTCGGCCGGATTGGTGTCGGTGAAGGAGGGGTCAACCCCAGTTCCAGTCCGGATCTGGAGAGTCACTGGGGCTTGTCAATCATTGATCTTAAGGAGGGTGTTAGAACTTCGTGCAGAGACCGAGACTGGGGAGGTCAGTGTGATCAAAGGCATTGGGAAAGGAACTGAAGCAGTACCTTTGCACCAGATATACCTGAAAAGTGACTTGGTCTCCGGACTGGTCACGATAGGGGTGAGGTCCAAATTACAGATGGAAGACGTGGAGGTCTTACTCGGTAACGATCTTGCAGGTGGAAATGTGTACCCAGCAGTAAAGCTGACGAGCAAGCCTGCCAGGACTGAGGACCCGCCCATGGATTCACAGGTTTATCCCGCTTGCACAGTAACTCGACGCATGTCAAGAAAAGCTGCCGAAGCGAATTTGGATTTAGCTGAGACGTTTTTACCAGCCTTGTACCAGGAGGGGTTAGAAAGTGAGAAGAAGGAGCATAGTGGAACGGAAGGAAGTGAGGGAGTTGAGGTAGATTTATCATTAGCAAGGAAGAAATTTATACAGGCACAGGAACGAGATGAGGAGCTGATGGTTTTGACAGAGACAGCTCTCTCTGAAGCAGAAATAAAAAGGGAACCGGTGGGCTATTATATGAAGGAGGGAGTACTGATGCGGAAGTGGAGACAAAGTACCGTGCCCGCAGATGAGGAGTGGGGGAGGGGTTGTACACCAGGTGGTAGTGCCGACAATTTATAGGGATGAGATTTTTAACCTGGCCCAAAAGATACCCCTCGGTGGACATTTTGGGGTGAGAAAAACAGTCGATAAAATTATGAAAGAGTTTTACTGACCAAACATGAGGAAGGATATTATTGAGTATTGTAGACGATGTCACACCTGTCAGGTGGTAGGGAAGCCAAACCAGGTCCTGCCTAAAGTGCCCCTTTGACCAATACCTGCCTTCGAGGAACCTTTTTCCCGAATAATTGCGGATTTTGTCGGTCCCCTGCCCAGAACTGCGAGTGGGCGAGAGTATGTGATGACTATGATTTGTGCCGCCACTAGGTTTCCGGAGGCTGTGCCCCTGGCAAGCATCTAGGCTCCCGCAGAGGTAAAGGCGCTTGTGAAATTTTTCACTACGGTGGGGCTGCCTAGGGAAATCCAGTCAGATCAGGGGAGTGTCTTCACATCTCACACATTCCGACGGACGTTGGATGAGATGGGAGCAAAGCAGATTTTGGCCTCCGCGTACCACCTGGAGTCTCAAGGGGCGTTGGAGAGATTCCACACAACGTTAAAGACCGTGATTAAAACTTATTGTCAAAAGAACGCTAGAGACTGAGATGATGCCTTGCCTCTCTTGTTATTTGCCGTTAAGGGACACGGTTCAGGAGTCATTGGGGTTCAGCCCACTTGAGCTCACCTTCGGTCATAGGCCCAGAGGACCTCTGACCTTACTGACAGCGCAATGGTCCAGCCCGACAGTACAAGTCAATGTGATTGATTATGTTTTAAAATTTCGCGAGAGGCTTAAAAGGATCTGTGACCTTGCCAAAGAAAATCTACGAGACTCCCAAACAAAAATGAAACAGTGGTATGATAGACGAGCCCGAGAGCAAGTGTTTCAAGTGGGCGATAGGGTCTTAGTTCTGTTTCCAGTGGTAACCAATCCCCTCCAGGCGAAATTCCACGGTCCGTACAAAGTGATTAAAAAGATAGACTCTTTGAATTATGTTATTGAAATGCCGGACAGACGTAAGCCGACACAATTAGTGCATATCAGTATGCTAAAAGCTTACCACGATGAGAAAGCAGATCTAGTCGGTGCTATCACAAAAATAAATGAGGCTGTGGTGCCAAATGATAAGGGGAAAACCCATCTTGAAAAGATAAACATGGTGCCGACCAGATTGGAGAACTGTATTGTTTCGGCCAACTTTGTTGATAAGGTCTCTCACTTAACCCCTGAACAGAGCGAGCCGCTGATAAAGCTAATTAACCGTCATGCAGATGTATGTCTGGATGTCCCGAGGCGATGCAAGGGGATGGTACATGATGTTATTGTTATGTCAGATCAGCCTATTAAGCAACACACCTATAGGATGAACTTGGAGAAGGGCAAGCTAGTGAAGAAAGAAATTGAACACATGCTAGCCACAGGCATTATTAGGCCATCCAAATTAGAATGGGCCTCTCCTGTGTGGTTGTTCCGAAACCCAATCGGAACATACGATTCTGTACAGATTACAGAAAGGTGAACGCCATCACAAAAACTGATGCTTACCCCATCCCAAGGGTAGACGATTGCATCGATAAAGTGGGGAGGGCTAAGTACATCACAAAGATCGATTTGCTGAAAGGGTACTGGTGTGTTCCTTTAACCGACTGGGCTAGAGAAATCTCAGCATTTGTCACTCCATCGGGGTTATACGAGTACAATGTCTTCTCTTTTGGCACGAAGAACGCCCCAAGGGCCTTCCAAAGGATGACTAATTCAGTGATAAAAGGGTTAAAGAATGCAGAAGCGTATATTGACGATTTGGTGGTCTGGAGTGACACGTGGGATGAGCACATTGTGGCAGTAGAGGAACTGTTTAAACGGCTGTCTGAAGCCAACCTAACAGTGAACCTCGCGAAAAGTGAGTTCGGCCACGCTAAGGTCACATACCTGGGGCATGTGGTAGGACAGGGGCAGCTGGTGTCAATGCAGGCTATCTCTGAAGTTCCCATCCCGACGAACAAGAGGGCCCTGAGAAGGTTTTTGGGGATGGTGGGGTACTATCGGAAGTTTTCTAAAAACTTTGTGGATATTACCCTCCCTCTTACTAAGCTCTTGCTGAAGAATGAGAAGTTTGTGTGGAACGAACTTTGTCAACAAGCCTTTGAGAGTCTGAAGGCGATTCTGTGTCACCACCCTGTATTGAGTGTGCCTGACTTTTCAAAACCCTTCTCCCTACCAACAGATGCTAGCAACGAAGCGGCAGGGGCGGTGCTGTTGCTGACAGACGAAGAGGAAATTGAACACCCAGTGGCTTATTTTTCTAAGAAGCTTAATGTTCATCAGAGAAATTATTCCACTGTGGAAAAGGAATTATTGGCAATCAGTCTGGCATTACAACATTTTGAGGTTTAAATTTGTCCGGCACGGAAAGCACTGATAGTTTACACTGATCACAATCCATTAGTGTTTTTGACCACAATGAAGAATAAAAGCAAATGCTTGTTAAGTTGGAGTCTGATATTACAGGAATTTGATATAAAGATAAAACATGTAAAAGGAACTGACAATGTGATTGCTGATTGTCTGTCCAGGTGTTAAAATTTAAAGTTCTCTGTATTAGCCGAATAGCTGATGACTACCTGTATATTAGTGTGTATTTTGTAATGTGCATTCATGCCCGTAATTTTTACCCCCGGTGAAAATTCTTTTAAGGCTGGGGGTGTCATGTGTGAAGCCAAGCAGAGCTGCAGAACGGATGCTGTTAATGAGAGAGAGATAACGAGAGACAAAGGAGAGCCATTCAAAATGCTAATAAGAGAGAAGAGAGAGATAACGAGAGCGAGAGACACATAATTCAGTATGTTGCTGTCTGCCACAGACAGTTTGCTCTGAACCTGAACTGTTCATTAACAATCCTGCTGAGACAATAGGAAGTATGAAGTTTGATGGACAGGTGAAACCCCATCAGGGAGGGGGGGGATAAAATAGCGGTTTTGCTAAGGCACAGGACACACGCCACGAGATCCTGGAAACAGCATTGTGCCCCACAAGTTGGTGGAAGTTTGGAGGACCGATTCGCGGAAATCGGTCAGAGGCTCACAGGGTGTAAAGGTACGACCGGTTGGAACCTGTTATGTGTCCGCCCTTGCCTGGGTGCCGGGTTCACCACGGAAGAACGATCGCATCCGGAACAGAGGGGTCAAAGTTGGTGACCACAACGGGATCAGAAGGCCGAGAAAGGTTTGCCTGAAAACTCAAATGTATCTCTCTCTCTCTCTCTGTCTCCCCCCCTCCCTACTCCACCCCCAACAGTACAACAGCGATTACTTCGAACTACACTAGACTGAACTGAACTCCGCTTCACCTTAAGACCAATCATTTTACCCCTAGACTGCGATAGAGTTTGGTTGATTCCTATTACCCTATTTCTGTGTATATGTGTATACTACCATTGCTAACCTGTTACATTTATATCCTTGCGGTTAGTGTACTGTATTACTTATTTTTAAAATAAAACTTTATTATTTTCTAGTAATCAGAGACTCCAACGAGTGTTCCATTTCTGCTGGTTTGACGACCCAGTTACGGGGTACGTAACATAAGTGGGGGCTCGTCCGGGATCTTGAACGCCAAAATTGGGACTGGTTAAATTGATTGGGTTAAATTCCCCAATAAATAAAAAAAAAGGGCAAACAGCAGAAATGGAGATTGAGGAATTTCTAAAGGTGCCAACCTTGGAGGCATTAGAGGATGCCAAGAAATCAGAATTGGCAACTGTTGCAAAATGGTTGAAGCTTTTGAAGGGGAAGCAGACAATGAGGACAGCGGAGATGCACAGAGCCATCATTGAGTATTATGTATCTAAAAATGTGTTTCCCCACGGGGAGCTGAAGGTGGTGTCTATGAGTAAACCTGGTGGGGAGGCGGTGCAGCTGCAGATGGAAAGATTAAGGCTTCAGCATGAGTTCCAAGTAAAGCAGCTAGAAAGGGAAGAGAGAGAAAAGCAGCTAGAACGGGAAGAGACAGAAAAGCAGCTAGAACGGAAAGAGAGAGAGAGAAGCAGCTAGAATGGGAAGAGAGAGAGAGAAGCAGCTAGAAAGGGAGGAAAGAGAGAAGGACAGGGAGTTTGAGCTGGAGAGGTTAAAGGTAACGCTAGAGGGGGGCCAAATGCCAGACCAAGGTGGAGGGTTCAAGGCGACCCAGAAGGTTAGGTTGGTTCCCCCATTTGGGAAGGCCGATGTTGATCGGTACTTTCTACATTTCGAAAAAGTCGCTGCAAGTCAGGACTGGCCGAGGGATAAGTGGGATGTTTTACTCCAGAGCGTGCTTAAGGGGAAGGCTCAGTAAGCTTACTCAGCGTTGTCAGCAGAAGATACACAGAAGTATGATGTGGTAAAAGAGGCTATACTCAGGATTTATGAGTTGATCCCGGGGGTATACCGGCAAAGGTTCCGGAATGTGAGGAAGCTAGTGGAGAAAGAAATTGAACACATGCTAGCCACAGGCATTATTAGGCCATCCAAATCAGAATGGGCCTCTCCCTGTGTGGTTGTCCCAAAACCCAAATGCTGCTGCTCTGAGAGTGTCGTACTTAGTGGCTAGCCGTATTGCTAAGGCTAAGAAGCCTTTCACTGTTGGTGAAGAATTGATTCTGCCTGCTGCCAAGGACATGTGCCGTGAACTGTTGGGAGCTAACCAGATGGCACAGGTTTCTCTTTCAGCTATCACAGTTTCAAGGAGAATCGATGACATAGCGGAGGACATCGAAACACAGCTGCTGGAACGGCTTAACGAGTCACCATGGTATGCTATCCAGGTCGACGAGTCTACTGATGTTGACAACAAGGCAATACTGCTGGTTTATGTGCGATACATATTTCAAGACAATGTGCACAAGGATATGTTGTGTGCACTGCCGCTGCCAACTAACACAACTGGGGCAGAACTATTTAAGTCTTTGAATGACTACATGTCAGGCAAACTGGACTGGTCATTCTGTGTTGGAATATGCACAGACTGGGCTGCAGCTATGACTGGACGGCTGTCTGGTTTCACTACCCGAGTCAAAGAGGTTGCTCCTGAATGCCAGTCTACACACTATGTCACACACAGGGAAATGCTGGCTGGCCAAAAAATATCACCTGATCTTAATGGCGTATTGAGTGACGTTGTTGAAGTTATCAATCACATCAAAGCAAAAGCCCTTAACTCACGTCTGTTTGAGCAGCTTTGCGAGGAAATGGATCCAGAGCACAAACGCCTTCTCTTACACACAGCCTTAGGGGGGTTCATACTCCGCCTAGCCATTGGGAACCAACCTCCCTGACCTGTAAAAGTCCTTATAGCCGCTTCACCTGAGTGCATCCTCGGTATTAATGTTTTCACCCTTGTTAGGCCACATTTGGAATATTCAGTTGCTGCATGGGACCCATACACAAACAAAAACACTACTTCCATCGAGCGAGACAAGCTTTTTGGATCTGAGTGAAGATCACAACTTACCTCCCGAATTCATCGCATTCTTTGAAGTTACATACATTGGTCAAGCAAGAGGCAGAAATGGGCACAGGATTGCAGCAACCTTTTCCATTGCACCTTGGAATGTTCATGATCGAACAATGAATGACTTGCCTAGATCTAACAATAGTTTAGAGGAGTGGCATAATGCTATCCAAAATTCAATTACTTGTCAACACCCCTTTGTTTGGAAATTAATCGCTGCATTGAAGAAAGAGGAAGGTATGGCCACAAAGAAGAAAATTGACTACCAAAGAGGGATTACTGACCAACCAAGAAATAAGAATATCAATAAGCGCCTTCAATCATCAATTGCACGTTACAATCCTGAGGACAAGTTAAGTTTCTTACAAGGGGTTGCCCAGAACAAACATACTTCTTCAGTTTGGACTTATAAATTAAATTTTTTAATCAATAAAATGCATGCTACAATCCCTTTAATTAATAAAACTGTTTTTGATTTAAAAAATTACATGAATATGTAAAAATAAATCTTTTATGAAATATACATATATTGGGACACAAATCTAATATGATATACATACATTGGGACGCAAATGTCCAGGCCACAAAAAAACGGATGCAAATGTCCAAGGACGCCACTGACCAGGACTCATTTGACCGGGACACAGTTGTCCAGGACGCAATTGTCCTCTCACCATTGTGGATAGTGTGGAGGGCTGTCAGAGGTTACAGTGGGACATTGATAGGATGCAAAACTGGGCTGAGAAGTGGCAGATGGAGTTCAACCTAGATAAGTGTGAGGTGGTTCATTTTGGTAGGTCAAATATGATAGCAGAATATAGTATTAATGGTAAGAATCTTGGTAGTGTGAAGGATCAGAATCTTGGGGTCCGAGTCCATAGGACGCTCAAAACAGCTGCGCAGGTTGACTCTGGTTAAGGAGGCATACGGTGTATTGGCCTTCATCAATTGTGGAATTGAATTTGGGAGCCGAGAGGTAGTGTTGCAGCTATATAGGATCCTGGTCAGACCCCACTTGGAGTACTGTACACAGTTCTGGTCGCCTCACTACGGGAAGGATGTGGAAACCATAGAAGGGGTGCAGAGGAGATTTACAAGGATGTTGCTTGGACTGGGGGGCATGCCTTAAGAAGACAGGTTGAACGAACTTGGCCTTTTTTCCTTGAAGTGACGGAGGATGAGAGGTGACCTGATAGAGGTGTATAAGATGATGAGAGGCATTGATCATGTGGATAGTCAGAGGCTTTTTCCCAGGGCTGAAATGGTGGCCACAAGGGGGTACAAGTTTAAGGTGCTTGGGAGTAGGTACAGAGGAGAGGAAGTTTTTTTTAAACACAGAGAGTGGTGAGTTCATGGAATGGGCTGCCAGCAACAGTGGTGGAGGCGGATATGATAGGGTCTTTTACGAGACTTTTGGATAGGTACATGGAGCTTAGAAAAATAGAGGGCTATGGGTAACCCTAGTAATTTCTAAGGTCGGGACATATTCGGTACAACTTTGTGGGCCGAAGGACCTGTATTGTGCTGTATTTCTATGTTTCTACACCTGAACCCAAGGGAGACCAACGTCCTTGCAGGCAGGTTTACTAAACCTGCTGGGGAGGATTTAAACCAATTTGGCACTGGAGTGATAGGGATGAGGATGAGGTTACAGTGAACAGGTCTCTGGAAATAAGTCTGGTGCTGTGGTTCAGAAGAGTAGAAAGGTGAAGGGGACTGCAGTGTTGATAAGAGATTCCATAGTCAGAGGAACAGAGACAGGACCAAAACAGACAAGATCTCCCAGTAGCCATCCACTTCAACTCTGCTTCCCACTCCCATTCAGATATGTCCATACATGGCCTCCTCTACTGCCATGATGAGGCTAAACTCAGGTTGGAGGAGCAACACCTCATATACCGTCTAGGTAGTCTCCAGCCCCTTGGTATGAACATAGAATTCTCCAACTTCCAGTAATTTCCTCCCCCTCCCTTCCCCTATCCCTCTGTCTCTCTACCCCCTCCCCAGCTGCCTATCACCTCCCTCATGGTTCCGCCTCCTTCTGCTACCCATTGTGTTTTCCCCTATTCTTCCTTCACCTTTCTTGCCTATCACCTCCCTGCCTCCCCTCCCCCACCCCTTTATCTTTCCCTTTACTGGTTTGTCACCTGGAACCTACCAGCCTTCTCCTTCCCACCGTCCCCCCACCTTCTTTATAGGGCCTCTGCCCCTTCCCTCTACAGTCCTGACGAAGGGTTCCGGCCCAAAACGTCGACCGATCTTTTCCACGGATGCTGCCCGACCTGCTGAGTTCCTCCAGCGTGTTGTGACTGTTGCTTTGACCCCAGCATCTGCAGATTATTTTGTGTTCAGAGACGAGATTCTGTGGCACGATAGACAGCCAGATTGTATGTTGCCTCTCAGATGCTAGGGTCAAGTATGTCTCCCATCAGGTCCATGGCATTCTCAAGGGCAGGGTGAGCAGCCAGAAGCCTTGATATATGTTGGCATCAATTGCATAGGTCGGAAAAGGGAGGGGGAACTAAAGAGGGAATTTAGGGAGCTAGGTAGAAAGCAGAAAAACTCTCCACTAACACCATCAGCCTCCCTCCCAGCTCCCATCTGTGCCGGGTCTTTACCATCCCCCCCGACCTTCCGCACTCTGAGGCAGAGCACTCTGTCCTCAGTAAGGGTCTTAATTTTGTCCCCCTTCGCCCTCACCTCAGCGAGTTCCGTGTGCGCCGTGACGCTGAACTCTTCTTCCACCGGCTCCGTCTTCGAGCCTACTTCTTCGGCAAGGACTCTCCCACCCCCATCGATGACCCCTTCTCCCGTCTTCAACCCTCCTCCTCTTCATGGACATCCTGCTCTGGTCTTCTGCCTGCTCTGGATCTCTTTATTGCTAATTGCCGACGGGACATCAACCGTCTCGACTCTACCACACCTTGTCCCCATTCCAACCTCACTCCTTCCGAACGCTCTGCTCTCCACTCCCTCCGCGCTAATCCTAACCTTACTATAAAACTCGCTGATAAGGGGGGTGCTGTTGTAGTCTGGTGTACTGACCTCTACCTTGCCAAGGCACAGTGACAACTCGCTGATACCTCCTCTTATTTACCCCTCAATCATGACCCCACTAAGGAGCACCAGGCCATTGTCTCCCACACCATCACCAACCTTATCAGCTCTGGGGATCTCCCATCCACTGCCACAAACTTCATAGTTCACACACCCCGCACTTCTCATTTCTACCTCCGACCGAAGTTCCACAAACCTGCCTGTCCAGGTAGACCCATTGTTTCAGCTTGCTCCTGCCCCACTGAACTCATTTTTGCATACCTCGACAGTTTTATCCCCTCCTGTTCAATCCCTTTCCACCTATGTTCGTGACATCTCTCACGCTCTGAATCTTTTCAATGAATTTAAGTTCCCTGGCCCCCACTGCTTTATTTTCACCATGGATGTCCAGTCCCCATATACCTCCATCCCCCACCAGGAAGGTCTCACAGCTCTCTGCTTCTTTTTGGATTCCAGACTTAACCAGTCCCCCTCTACCACCATTCTGCTCCATCTAGCGGAATTAGTCCTTACTCTTAATAAATTCTCCTTTGGCTCCTCCCACTTCCTCCAAACCAAAGGTGTAGCCATGGGCACCCGTATGGGTCCCAGCTATGCCTGCCTTTTTGTTGGCTATGTGGAACAGTCCATGTTCCAAGCCTATACTGGTATCTGTCCCCCATTTTTCCTTCACTACATCGACGACTGCATTGGCGCTGCTTCCTGCACGCATGCTGAGCTCATTGACTTCATTAACTTTGCCTCCAACTTTCACCCTGCCCTCAAATTTACCTGGTCCATTTCCGACACCTCCCTCCCCTTTCTTGATCTTTCTGCCTCTATCTCTGGAGACAGCTTATCTACTGATGTCTACGATAAGCCCACGGACCCTCACAGCTACCTGGACTATTCCTTTTCCCATCCTGTCACTTGCAAAAATGCCATCCCTTTCTCGCAATTCCTCCGTCTCCCCCACATCTGCTCTCAGAATGAGGTTTTTCATTCCAGGATGAAGGAGATGTCTTCCTTTTTTAAAGAAAGGGGCTTCCCTTCCTCCACCATCAACTCGGCCTTCAAACACATCTCTCCCATTTCACGTACATCTGTTCTCACCCCATCCTCCCGCCACTTCACTAGGGCTAGGGTTTTCCTTGTCCTCACCTACCATCCCACCAGCCTCCGAGTCCAACATATAATTCTCAGTAACTTCCGCCACTAAGCACATCTTTCCCTCCCCCCCACTTTCTGCTTTCTGCAGGGATCACTCCCTACACGACTCCCTTGTCCATTCGTCCCCCCCGCCCATCCCTTCCTACCGATCTCCCTCCTGGCACTTATCCTTGCGAGCCGAACAAGTGCTACACATGCCCTTACACTTCCTCCCTTACCACCATTTAGGGCCCCAAACAGTCCTTCCAGGTGAGGCGACACTTCACCTGTGAGTCGGCTGGGGTGATATACTGCGTCTGGTGCTCCCAGTGCGGCCTTCTATATATTGGTGAGACCCGACGCAGACTGGGAGACCGTTTCGCTGAACACCTACGCTCTGTCCACCAGAGAAAGCAGGATCTCCCAGTGGCCACATATTTTAATTCCACGTCCCATTCCCATTCTGATATGTCTATCCACGGCCTCATTTACTGTCAAGATCAAGCCACACTCAGGTTGGAGGAACAACACTTTATATTCCGTCTGGGTAGCCTCCAACCTGTTGGCATGAACATTGATTTCTCTAACTTCTGCTAATGACCCTCCTCCCTTCTTACCCCATCCTCTATTTTATTTATTTATTCATTTATTAAGAAGGGAGAGGAGAAGATGGCGGCGCAACGCAGCGCGCGCAGCTGCTCCGAAATGATATCGTATTTGTAAGTAGGTACCATGCACAATCCTGATTTAATGGAGACAGATGTGAGAAGCACGGAGGAACATCTGGAGAAACTCCTGAAATGCCGGCTTCACTGCCGCTGCTACTGTGCGATCCAGAATCTCCGGAGGGGAAGACCCCAAATCCTCGGCTTTGCCTATTGCCTGTTGCCGGGGCCAGGGTCGAAGCGCTTGGCAGAGATGGTGCTCGGTGCTTGGTGTCGGAGGCTCGAAGTTTTCGGACGGACTCAAGAGTTGGCTGTGGTCGGGTGCTTCCAGGGTGCTGCATCGGCAAGTTTGCAGTGCTGGAAGCTCATGGCAAGGAGAGTTTTTCTTCCTTTCACCATCTGCGTGAGATGATGGGACTTTCGAGAGACTTTGAGACTTTTTTCTACCGTGCCCATGGTCTGTTCTTTATCAAATTAAGGTATTGCTTTGCACTGTTGTAACTATATGTTATAATTATGTGGTTTTTGTCAGTTTTTCAGTCTTGGTTTGTCTTGTGTTTCCGTGATATCATTCTGGAGGAAGATTGTATCATTTCTTAATGCATGCATTACTAAATGACAATAAAACAGGACTGCGTGTCCTCATAATCTAATCTAATCTATTTCCCCTTTTTTCTCTCTCTCTGTCCCACTCACAATCATTCCTTGCCCGCTCTCCATCTTCCTCTGGTGCTCCCCTCCCTCTTCCTTTCTCCTGTGTCTCCAGCTTTGTATCCCTTTTGCCAGTCAACTTCCCAGCTCTTAGCTTCATCCCTCCCCCTCCTGTCTTCTCCTATCATTTCAGATCCCCCCCCCTTCCTCTTTCAAATCTCTTACTATTTCTTCTTTCAGTCAGTCCTGATGAAGGGTCTCAGCCCAAAACATCGACTGTACCTCTACCTATAGAAGCTGCCTAGCCTGCTGTGCTCTCCCAGCATTTTGTGTCTGCTGCTTGAATTTCCAGCTTCTGCAGGTTTTCTCGTGGTTGCATTTTTAACTTCCAGGATAGTAATCTGTTTTGCTGCTGTGCCATGCGGCAGGGAGATTTCTGGATCACTGGGATCTTTTCTGGGAAGGTACGACCTAAACAAAAGAACCAGGTTACATGTGAACCTGAGGGGAACCAATATCCTTGCAGGCAGGTTTGCTAGATTTGCTGGGGAGGGTTTAAAGTAATTTGGCAGGGGTATTGGAACCAGAATGACAGGGCATGAGGATGGGACAGTTGGAGTTCGACTGACTAATTAACAAGCGGGAGTGCATGAAGACAGCTACCTTTTCAATCAGGTCTGAAAATAAGTTTAAAAATGCAGAACTTTGCAGCAGTTTCTCGGGGTCGGTATGCAACCAATCACCGAGCAGGACTCATTAGAAAGGGTGAATAAAAATAGCACGTGTGCAGGTGGAGTGACCATTCTTTTGAGCGGGTCAGAGTTTGGAGTGGCTTTGGCTCATCAGGCTGGGGTGAGGTAAAGTATCTGGTAAGATTCTCTTTATGTTCTTAACCGTTCATTCCTCGTCTGTTAGGGTGTAGTAGTGTAGTGAGAATGTCTCCAGTGGCGGTGTTTTGCACAGTGTGTGACATGTGGGAAGTCTGGGAGATCTCCAGTCTCCCAGATAAACATATCTGCACCAGGTACACCCAGCTGCAGCTCCTCAGAGAATGCATCAAGGAGGTAGAGCTGCAGTTCGATTACCTTCGGCCCATATGGGAGAATGAGGAGGTGATAGACAGGAGTGACAGGGAGGTAGTCACCGCTAGGATGTAAGACATGCGTGACTGAGTGACTGTCAACAGAAGGAAGGGAAATGCACAGCCAGAGCCGTGAACCCCTGTGGCCATTCCCCTCAATAAACATTATAGCTAATATACCACTTTCGATACTGTTGAGCAACCTCCCCTTTGCTGCCTGTGCCACGTGGCACAGAGGTAAGAGTAGGATGATTTGGTAAATTAATGCATGGCTGAGGAACTGGTGCAAGGGACAGGGTTTCAGATTTCTGGATCATTGGGATCTCTTCTGGGGAAGGTATGACCTGGACAAAAGGGTTGGTTTACACCTCAAACACGAGGCATCTATTATCCATGCAGGTAGATTTGCTAGAGCTTAGAAACATAGAAACATAGAAAATAGGTGCAGGAGTAGGCCATTCGGCCCTTGGAGCCTGCACCGCCATTTATTATGATCATGGCTGATCATCCAACTCAGAACTCTGCCCCAGCCTTCCCTCCATACTCCCTGATCCCCGTAGCCACAAGGGCCATATCTAACTCCCTCTTAAATATAGCCAATGAACTGGCCTCAACTGTTTCCTGTGGCAGAGAATTCCACAGATTCACCACTCTCTGTGTGAAGAAGTTTTTCCTAATCTCGGTCCTAAAAGGCTTCCCCTTTATCCTCAAACTGTGACCCCTCATTCTGTTTTTCCCCAACATCCGGAACAATCTTCCTGCATCTAGCCTGTCTAATCCCTTTAGGATTTTATATGTTTCAATCAGATCCCCCCTCAATCTTCTAAATTCCAACGAGTACAAGCCCAGTTCATCCAGTCTTTCTTCATATGAAAGTCCTGCCATCCCAGGAATCAATCTGGTGAACCTTCTTTGTACCTCCCTCTATGGCAAGGATGTCTTTCCTCAGATTAGGGGACCAAAACTGCACACAATACTCCAGGTGTGGTCTCACCAAGGCCTTGTACAACTGCAGTAGTACCTCCCTGCTCCTGTACTCGAATCCTCTCGCTATAAATGCCAGCATACCATTCGCCTTTTTCACCACCTGCTGTACCTGCATGCCCACTTTCAATGACTGGTGTATAATGACACCCAGGTCTCATTGCACCTCCCCTTTTCCTAATCGGCCACCATTCAGATAATAATCTGCTTTCCTATTTTTGCCACCAAAGTGGATAACTTCACATTTATCCACATTAAATTGCATCTGCCATGAATTTGCCCACTCACCCAACCTATCCAAGTCACTCTGCATCCTCTTAGCATCCTCCTCACAGCTAACACTGCCACCCAGCTTCGTGTCATACGCAAACTTGGAGATGCTGCATTTCATTCCCTCATCCAAGTCATTAATATATATTGTAAACAACTGGGGTTCCAGCACTGAGCCTTGAGGTACCCCACTAGTCATCGCCTGCCATTCTGAAAAGGTCCCGTTTATTCCCACTCTTTGCTTCCTGTCTGCTAACCAATTCTCTATCCACATCAATACCTTACCCCCAATATCGTGTGCTTTAAGTTTGCACACTAATCTCCTGTGTGGGACCTTGTCAAAAGCCTTTTGAAAATCCAACTATACCACATCCACTGGTTCTCCCCTATCCACTCTACTAGTTACATCCTCAAAAAATTCTATGAGATTCGTCAGACATGATTTTCCTTTCACAAATCCATGCTGACTTTGTCCGATGATTTCACCGCTTTCCAAACGTGCCATTATCACATCTTTGATAACTGACTCCAGCAGTTTCCCCACTACCGACGTTAGGCTAACCGGTCTATAATTCCCCGGTTTCTCTCTCCCTCCTTTTTTAAAAAGTGGGGTTACATTAGCCACCCTCCAATCCTCAGGAACTAGTCCAGAATCTAAAGAGTTCTGAAAAATTATCACTAATGCATCCACTATTTCTTGGGCTACTTCCTTAAGCACTCTGGGATGCAGATCATCTGGCCCTGGGGATTTATCTGCCTTCAATCCCTTCAATTTACCTAACAGCACTTCCCTACTAACATGTATTTCCCTCAGTTCCTCCATCTCACTAGACCCTCTGTCCCCTACTATTTCTGGAAGATTATTTATGTCCTCCTTAGTGAAGGCAGAACCAAAGTAATTATTCAATTGGTCTGCCATGTCCTTGCTCCCCATAATCAATTCACCTGTTTCTGTCTGTAGGGGACCTACATTTGTCTTTACCAGTCTTTTTCTTTTTACATATCTATAAAAGCTTTTACAGTCAGTTTTTATGTTCCCTGCCAGTTTTCTCTCATAATCTTTTTTCCCCTTCCTAATTAAGCCCTTTGTCCTCCTCTGCTGAACTCTGAATTTCTCCCAGTCCTCGGGTGAGCCACTTTTTCTGGCTAATTTGTACGCTTCTTCTTTGGAATTGATACTATCCCTAATTTCTCTTGTCAGCAACAGGTGCACTACCTTCCTTGATTTATTCTTTTGCCAAACTGGGATGAACAATTGTTGTAGTTCATCCATGCAACCTTTAAATGCTTGCCATTGCATATCCACCGTCAATCCTTTAAATGTTATTTGCCAGTCTATCTTAGCTAATTCACGTCTCATACCTTCAAAGTTACCCCTCTTTAAGTTCAGAACCTTTGTTTCTGAAATTAACTATGTCACTCTCCATCTTAATGAAGAATTCCACCATATTATGGTCACTCTTACCCAAGGGGCCTCTCACGACAAGATTGCTAATTAACCCTTCCTCATTGCTCAAAACCCAGTCCAGAATGGCCTGCTCTCTAGTTGGTTCCTCGACATGTTGGTTCAAAAAACCATCCCGCATACATTCCAAGAAATCTTCTTCCTCAGCACCTTTACCAATTTGGTTCACCCAATCTACATGTAGATTGAAGTCACCCATTATACCTGCTGTTCCTTTATTGCACACATTTCTAATTTCCTGTTTAATACCATCTCCGACCTCACTACTACTGTTAGGTGGCCTGTACACAACTCCCACCAGCGTCTTCTGCCCCTTAGTGTTACGCAGCTCTACCTATATCGATTCCACATCTTCCCGGCTTATGTCCTTCCTTTCTATTGCGTTAATCTCTTCTTTAACCAGCAACGCCACCCCACCTCCTTTTCTTTCATGTCTATCCCTCCTGAATATTGAATATCCCTGAACGTTGAGCTCCCATCCTTGGTCACCCTGGAGCCATGTCTCTGTGATCCCAACTATATCATAATCATTAATAACAATCTGCACTTTCAATTCATCCACCTTATTACGAATGCTCCTTGCATTGACACACAAAGCCTTCAGGCGCTCTTTTACAACTCTCATAGCCCTTATACAATTATGTTGAAAAGTGGCCCTTTTTAATGCTTGCCCTGGATTTGTCGGCCTGCCACTTTTACTTTTCTCCTTAGTACTTCTTGCTTCGACCCTCACTTTACACCCCTCTGTCTCTCTGCACTCGTTCCCATCCCCCTGTTGTGAACTAACCTCCTCTCGCCTAGCCTCTTTAATTTGATTCCCACCCCCCAACCATTCTAGTTTAAAGTCACCTCAGTAGCCCTCGCTAATCTCCCTGCCAGGATATTGGTCCCCCTAGGATTCAAGTGTAACCCATCCTTTTTGTACAGGTCACGCCTGCGCCAAAAGAGGTCCCAATGATCCAAAAACTTGAATCCCTGCCCCCTGCTCCAATCCCTCAGCCACGCATTTATCCTCCACCTCATCGCATTCCTACTCTCACTGTCGCGTGGCACAGGCAGTAATCCCGAGATTACTACCTTTGCGGTCCTTTTTCTCAACTCCCTTCCTAGCTCCCTATATTCTCCTTTCAGGACCTCATCCCTTTTCCTACCTATGTCATTGGTACCTATATGTACCACGACCTCTGGCTCCTCACCCTCCCACTTCAGGATATGTTGAACACTATCAGAAATATCTCAGACCCTGGCACCAGGGAGGCAAACTACCATCCAGGTCTCTGGACTGCGTCCACAGAATCGCCTATCTGACCCCCTTACTATCGAGTCCCCTATCACAACTGCCCTCCTCTTCCTTGCCCTACCCTTCTGAGCTACAGGGCCAGACTCTGTGCCGGAGGCACGGCCACTGTCGCTTCCCCCGGGTAAGCTGTCCCCCCAAACAGTACTCAAGCAGGACTACCCATTGTTAAGGGGCACAGCCACCGGGGTACTCTCTATTACCTGACTCTTCCCCTTCCCCCTCCTAACCGTGACCCACTTGTCTGCCTCCCGTGGCCCCGGTGTGACCACCTGCCTGCAACTCCTCTCTATCACCTCCTCACTCTCCCTGACCAGACGAAGGTCATCGAGCTGCAGCTCCAGTTCCGTAACGCGGTCCCTTAGGAGCTGCATCTCGATGCACTTGGCGCAGATGTAGACGTCCGTGAGGCTTGGAGACTCCAGGGCCTCCCACATCCGACACCGAGAACAGCAAACTGCCCTCACACTCATACTGCCCCTCTCCTCAAATAACAACAGAAAATGAATGCCAAACCTTCCTCGCCTCACCCGTTTCCGCCTAAGCCCGTTGAGCCGAAGCCCTTAAGTCTTCACTCTGCTCCCGGCTCACTCCGCCGCCCGCAAACTACGCTGCCGGCTCTATGAGGCTCTGTTCCTTTTAAATCTGCCGTGCTGCACTGCCCGATGTCACACGCCTGTGCAGTCCCGCCTCTCTGAACGCCATTGGAGAAAAAAAACCGAAAATTTCAAAAATGTCTTTCTCGGCACTCCCACTCTCAGACTTCCTTCTTCGAATCAAACCCAAAGCAGGATTTCTGCCCTTTTAAATCTGCCGCGTTGCACTGCCCAACGTCACACACCTGCGCAGTCCCGCCTCTCTGAACGCCGTTGGAGAAAAAAAACGAAAATTTCAAAAACGTCTGGGAAGGTTTCTGGGAAGGGTTTACACTAATGTGTCTCCCGTACCATCACCGCCCTTATCAACTCCGGAGACCTTCCATCCTCAGCCACTAAACTCATAATTCCCACACCCCGTACCTCCTCCCAAAGATCCACAAGCCTGATCCCGGTAGACCCACAGTGTCTGCCTGCTCCTGTCCCACCGAACTTGTATCTGCCTACCTGGACTCCATTTTGTCACCCATCGTTCAGTCCCTCCCCACCTACATCCAGGATACATTCCATGCCTGCTTCATTTTCACTATGGATGTCCAATCCTTATGCACCCCCATTCCCCATCAAGAAGGCCTCAAAGCCCTCCGCTACTTTCTGGACAATAGACCTCACCACTTCCCCACCACCACTACTCTTCTCCAGTTGGCGTAACTGGTACTCACACTTAATAACTTCTCTTTTGGCTCTTCCCACTTTCTTCAGACTAAAGGTGTAGCTATGGGAACTCACATGGGCCCCAGCAATGCCTGCCTCTTCGTTGGTTATGTGGAACAGTCTGTGCTCCAAACCTATTCTGGTACTGCTCCCCAACTTTTCCTTCGCTACATTGATGACTACATTGGTGCTGCTTCCTGCACCCATGCTGAGCTCGTCAATTTCATCGACTTTACTTCAAACTTCCACCCAGCCCTCAAATTCACCTGGTCTACCCCGGACACTTCTCTCCCCTTTCTCGATCTCTCGGTCTCAATCTCTGGAGACAGACTGTCCACTGACATCTTCTACAAGCCCACTGACTCTCATAACTACCTCAACTATACCTCTTCCACCCCCCTCCACATGCAAAAATGCCCTTCCCTTTTCCCAGTTCCTCCGTCTCCACCACATCTGCTCCCAGGATGAGGCTTTCCATTCCAGAACATCTCAAGTGTCCTCTTTCTTTAAGGATTGTGGTTTCCCTTCTGCCGTCATCAATGATGCCCTCACCCGCACCTCCTCCATTTCTCACACTTCAGCCCTCACCCCATCCTCCCTCCATCACAACAGGGACAGAGTTCCCCTTGTCCTCATCTACCACCCCACCAGCCTCCGGATCCAGCACATTATCCTCTGCAGCTTCCGCCACCTTCAATAGGACCCCACCGCTAAGCACATCTTTCCCTCTCCACCCCTCTCCACTTTCCGCAGGGATCGATCTCTCCCCACGGATCTCCCACCTGGCACTTATCCCTGTAAGCGTAAGTGCTACACCTGTCCCTACACCTCCTCTCTTGCCACCATTCAGAGCCCCAAACAATCCTTCCAGGTGAGGCAACACTTCACTTGTGAGTCTGTTGGGGTCATCCATTGCATCCGGTGCTCCCGGTGCGGCCTCCTCTACATCGGTGAAACCCGACGCAGATTGGGGGACCACTTCGTCGAGCACCTCCGCTTTGTCCGTCAAAACAGACAGGATCTCCCAGTAGTCACCCACTTCAACTCTGCTTCCCACTCCCATTCAGATATGTCCATACATGGCCTCCTCTACTGCCATGAAGAGGCTAAACTCAGGTTGGAGGAGCAACACATCATATACCGTCTAGGTAGTCTCCAGTCCCTTGGTATGAACATAGAATTCTCCAACTTCCGGTAATTCCCTCCCCCCTCCCTATTTCACTCTGCCCCCTCCCCCAGCTGCCTATCACCTCCCTCATGGTTCCACCTCCTTCTACTACCCATTGTGCTTTCCCCTATTCCTTCTTCACCTTTCCTGCCTATCCCCTCCCTGCCTCCCCTCCCCCACCCCTTTATCTTTCCCCTTACTGGTTTTTCACCTGGAACCTACCAGCCTTCTCCTTCCCATCCTCCCCCCACCTTCTTTATAGGGCCTCTACCCCTTCCCCCTACAGTCCTGACAAAGGGTTCCGGCCCGAAATGTCGACCGATCTTTTCCACGGATGCTGCCCGACCTGCTGAGTTCCTCCAGTGTGTTGTGAGTGTTGCTTTGACCCCAGCATCTGCAGAGTATTTTGTGTTTACACTAATGTGGCAGAAGGATGGGAATCAGGGTGACAGGGCGGAGGATAGAACTGTTGGTTTACAAGCAGAGGCAATGTGCAGTGAGACTGTCAGGAAGAACATACAGATGACAGGGCAAAATTGCAGTCTGTGGGATGAGCTGCAGTGTAACAGGATCACAATTGAAAAGGCTGAGGAATATAGGACTGAAGGTGTCATATTTGAATGCATGCAGTATATGGAATAAATTGATCTCTGCTGCCCTCCGACTCTTCAACCGTATGTTCACACAGCCACGTATCCCTCCTGGGAGCATGTCTTTGCCACCATCTTGTGCCACATGGCTTCCAGATCAGTTTTCAAACTTCTCAATTCCGACTCTGAGGACTCCAGGTATCTGCTTCTCTCGCTATTTCTACACACTGCACTTTCCGCCACGAGGAGGTACCTGGGGGCCATATCTCCAGTCACTTCTACAACTTTGGGATCCTCTCTCCACTGCCTGCAACAGACCTGACCAGGAGTCTCCCCATGGCAGCTCATGGAGTAAGGCGCGTTTGTCGCAGCTCCATCTTTTACAACTTACTTTCCACTGTTAGATTTGTTTAAAGTTTGAAGATTTATTACTTTTGCTGAAGGATTTACGATTTAATTACGATAGCTGATACTCGATCTGGAATTGAATTAAGAGGTGGCAAAACTCTTCCCGAAGCTGAACGGACAAAGAAATCAGAGGAAGTCTCTACTTCAGAAAGAATACTGTCTTTAATAAAAGCTATAGATGCTAAGATCGGGACGGTAGACGCCAAAATCAATAAGCTGACGAACGCTAATGAAAAGCTTGAAAAAACTATTTTTGCTGTTCAGGAATCTTTGAAGAATCTGTAAGTTCAGTATCAGATGCTTAAACAGAGCACTCACAGAATTGAAAAAGAACAGATGTCAACGAGTCAAACTATTAAAGAACAGGAATTGGAAGTTATCTTCTATGGAAAAGAAAATTAATGAGGTTACTTTGGAGTTATCAAGAATTAAGAAGAAAACGATCAATCTGGAAAGCAGAAGTCGCAGGATGAATTTACGCATACTGGGTTTGTCTGAAACATTAAAGTTCTTTTCAAACATGTTATATTCACTATTTAGTGAGATTCTTGAAGCCTGTCCGCTACTGGACAGAATGTGGTAAACTATATATATGTTGTAACTGGGTTACCTGTCTGGATACACCTCTCTGCTGACTGCTCCTGTGGCTCCTCCCACAGACCCTGAATAAAGGTGATTGTGCCATTGCTCCTCCTCTCAGTCCAGGGGCAGATACTCAGCATGGTGGAGGTCACATTTTACTGCCAATAAAAGCCTTTCAGTATTTACTCTACTTCCAGTCTTTTGGAGTTATTGATGGTGCACCAATTTTATTAGCAGTAATTTTAAAGCATGGAACGTGTCTTGAGACCCGACAAGTTAGACCTTGACCCACAAACACCTGAAGCTGGAAACTCTTTCGAATTCCGGATGGCCTGCTTCGAATCATACCTAGAGGAGATTGAAGTGACCGAGTCCACCGCAAAGCACAGAGTTCTCCTCTCCAGGGTCAGTCCACGGGTCTACTCGATGATCAGAGACCAGCTGAGCTAAACGGCGTGATGAGCGCCCTCAAGAAACAATACCTGCGGCCGGTAAACACCGTCTATGCGCGGCATCGCTTAGTGACATGGCAGCAGCGGCCCGGGGAGTCCAGCGCTGAGTTTGCCCGGGCCCTACAGACACTCGTGCGGACCTGCAGCTGCCGAGAACTGACAGCAGAACAGCATGCGGAGCTCCTAGTGAGAGATGCCTTTGTCACGGGGACCAGGTGAGTGTATGTGCACCAGCAGCTGCTGGAACAAGCTGATCTTACCTTACGTTCGGCGATTGAGCTAGCCGACACGCTGGAGGCCGCTCTCCACAACTCTGACGCTCTCCAGGTACGCAATCTCCCGATGGCCTCGTGGACGCCGCAGACCCCGCAACCCGCCGGCGAATCAACCACGGCTGCTGCCAGTCACGAGTCCCTGCAACCCGCCGGCGAATCGACCATGGCTGCTGCCAGTCGCGAGCCGCGAAGTGCTACTTCTGTGGACTCGAGAAGCACCCCCAGAAACGCTGCCCGGCCCAAGAAGCTACCTGCTCCAGCTGCGGAAAGAAGGGCCACTTCGCCAAGGCCTGTAAGTCCAAACCACGAGCGGGATCGAGCAGCGCCGCGTGCGAGGCATGGGGGTCGCCATCTTGGTCAGCGCCACCTCCCACTGCCTACAACCCACGGGTGCTCAGAGGGCACCCCACCGCGCTGGACCAAGACAGCGACTCAACTCTGGCCTCCATGACCCTCGACCAAAGCGCTCCCCACTAGCTCGCAAAGTCAATGATGGACATCCTGGTGGAGGGGCGCAGGACAAACTGCCTGTTTGACATGCGCAGCATGGAGAGTCTCATCCACCCGGACACGGTGCAGCATTGCGGACTCGCGATATAACCGGTAAGTCAGAGGCTCGCCATGGCTTCCGGGTCGCATACAACAGACATCCGGTGGGGTTGTGTAGCGACACTAGTGGTGCAGGGCACAGAATATCGAGACTTTACATTACTGGTCATGCCTCAGTTGTGTGCCCCTGTGCTATTGGGGCTCGACTTCCAGAGCCACCTGAAAAGCGTGACAATGGAGTATGACGGGCCTCTCCCACCAATCACTGTCGTAAATCCTCAGTTTTGTATGAATACGTCACATACCCCGCTACTGACCACCCACACACACCGACCTGCACATCGCACCCAACACCATGCCAGCTGCCGCACTACCGACACCACTTGTGGCCTCTCCACCCTCAAGATCTCTCCCCCACCGCTGTTCGCCAACCTGACCCCCAACTGTAAACCTGTGGCAACTAAAAGCAGGAGGTACAGCGCGGGGGACAGAGCTTTCATTAAGTCGGAGGTGCAGCGGCTGCTTAGGGAGGGGGTCATTGAGGCAAACACAAGTCCTTGGAGGGCGCAGGTGGTGGTTGTTCGGAACGGGGAGAAGAATAGTATGGTCGTGGACTATAGCCAGACCATCAATAGGTTCACGCAGCTTGACGCGTACCCTCTACCCCGCATCGCGGATATTGTCAATCAGATAGCACAGTACAAGGTATACTCGACCATAGACCTAAAATCCGCTTACCATCAGCTCCCCATCCGCCGGGAGGACCGCCCTTACACCGCCTTCGAGGCGGACGGCAGGCTTTATCACTTCCTGCGCATCCCCTTCGGTGTCACGAATGGTGTATCTGTCTTCCAGAGGGCAATGGACCGGATGGTGGACCAGTGCCAACTGAAGGCCACGTTCCCATACCTGGATAACATCACCATCTGCGGTCATGACCGGCAGGATCACAACAACAACCTCCAAAAATTTCTCCAAGCGGCCAAATCTTTCAACCTCACCTATAACAAGGACAAGTGTGTATTTGGGACCACCCGACTTGCTATCCTTGAGTGTGTCGTGGAGAACGGAGTCATTGGCCCTGACCCCGACCGTATGCGCTCCCTGTTGGAACTCCCTCTTCCCAACACCTTCAGAGCCCTTAAAAGGTGCCTGGGCTTCTTTTCATATTACGCCCAATGGGTCTCTAACTACGCTGACAAGGCCCGCCCCCTGGTCAAGTCCACCACACTCCCCCTCTCAGCCGAGGCCCACACGGCCTTCAGCTGCATTAAAGGGGACATTGCCAAAGCAGCAATGCATGTGGTGAACGAGGCCATTCCCTTCCAAGTAGAGAGTGACGCCTCCGACTTCACACTGGCTGCTACCCTCAACCAGCCGGAAAGACCGGTGGCGTTCTTATCCCGTACCCGGCACTCCGCAGTGGAGAAAGAGGCCCAGGCCATAGTGGAAGCTATTAGGCACTGGAGGCACTATCTTGCTGGCAAAAAGTTCACCCTGCTGACTGACCAGCACTCAGTCGCATTCATGTTTAGTAACCAACAGCGGGGCAAAATCAAAAATGATAAAATTCTGAGGTGGAGAATCGAACTCTCCACCTTCAACTATGACATCATGTACAGGCCTGGGAAGCTCAATGAGCCCTCGGATGCCCTACCCCGGGGAACGTGCGCCAGCGCACAGATTGACCGGCTATACGCCCCACATGTAGATCTTTGCCACCCGGGGGTCACCCGGCTTTTCCACTTCGTGAAAGCCCGGAACATGGCTTACTCCCTTGAGGAGATCAGGACAATGACCAGGGACTGCCAAGTCTGCGCAGAGTGCAAACCACAATTCTACCGACCCGAAAAGGCACAACTAATCAAGGCCACCCGCCCCTTTGAGGGACTGAGTGTTGACTTTAAGGGCCCCCTTCCCTCCACCGACCGCAATGTGTACTTTAACGTTATCGACAAGTACTCGCGGTTCCCCTTTGCCATCCTCTGCCCCGATACCACTACCACGTCAATTATAAAAGCCCTGCACAAGCTCTTCACTCTGCTTGGATACCCATACTATATCCACAGTGACAGAGGGTCCTCGTTTATGAGTGACGAGCTGCGCCAATACCTACTGGCTAGGGGAACTGCAACCAGTAGGACCATGAGCTATAATCCCCGGGGGAATGGACAGGTGGAGAAGGAGAATGCCACGGTGTGGAAGGCCACACTCTTAGCCCTCAGGTCAAAGGGACTGCCTGTCTCCCGCTGGCAGGAGGTCCTTCCCGAGGCACTCCACTCCATCCGCTCCCCGTCATGCACGTCCACCAATGCCACCCCTCATGAGCGACTCTTTTCTTGGCGGACATCCCCGGGGCCAGTGCTGCTCCAGAAACATGCGAGGAGCAATAAATACTCCCCGATGGTCGAGAGGGTTCACTTACTTCATGCGAACCCTCAGAATGCCTATGTGGTTTTACCTGATGGGCGGGAGGACATGGTCTCCATCCGCGACCTGGCGCCCGCAGGAGCACCGGGCCCCTACCCTGAACACTCCATGGTGACTATTAACCCCGTATCCACCGATATATATACCCACGAGACACTGCACACTCCAAGCCCTACACAGACACCACACGACACTCCCATACCCGGCGCGACGCACACGCACGAGGGATTACCGACACCTAACGTGCTGACACCTCAAGTCAGGCCGGAGTCAGCACAACCGCCGTCACCAGTGCAATCACCACCGGTGCTACGTAGATCACAGCGACGGACTCGACCGCCTGATAGACTTGACCTGTAAATATGCTTTTTTAAAATATTGTCAGTCACTTCACTCTGCGGGACTCTTTTTAAAAACAGAAGGGGTGAATGTGGCAAAATATATATATATATATATATATATATATATGTGTTGTAACTGGGTTACCTGTCTGGACAGGCCCCTCTGCTGACTGCTCCTGTGGCTCCTCCCACAGACCCCTGAATAGAGGCGATTGTGCCATTGCTCCTCCTCTCAGTCCAGGGGCAGATACTCAGCATGGTGGAGGTCACAGTTTACTGCTAATAAAAGCCTTCCAGTATTTACTCTACTTCCAGTCTTTTGGAGTTATTGATGGTACATCACAGAGCTCACCAAATTCGACGTCCCAAGCCTTCAGCCGAAATGAAACCTTGTCCTATTATAGTATGTCTGCATTATTTTACAACTAAAGAAGCTATTCTTCAGATGCAAGGAAAAAGGATAAGCTGATTTATGACGGAGCAAAGATTTGTATAGTTGAAGATTTTACCCCAGAGATTTATGCTGAAAGAATTAAATATCGGGAAATTATGGCTGAACTTTATAAGATGAACTGTCATCCCTCTCTGCATTATCCGGCTCGTCTGATAATTACTCCACCTAATTCTCGTTCGAAAGGGATTGACTACCTAGAAGATGGTTGGAAATTTTAAAAGGAGTTTAAGTCCATTTCCTAAGCAATTTGAATAGTTAATCCTTAGCTGGGAGCTGTTTGTAGCGGCTTTGATGAAAGTCCACTCCACATTTTATGAGTGCCCAGCCAAGAACTTGGTTGATTTACTCAGATCTGTTGTTGCCTGCTTTAATAGTTAATATAGTTTTGGACTTAATATATATATATATATAATTACTTATTCTTTCTTTGATTTGTAAGTCTTTAACGTTAGTTGTAGTTTATTAATTGGTTGGATTTATCTTTTTTGAATAGATAGTTACATATTTTAATGAATCTAAGATGGCCGTCATTAGTTCGGTGTTAACTATTGTTAGACATAATATGAAAATATTTGGAATTTGTTATTTACATATCTTTCGTTATGTCTTTCTGGAGGAGGCAATGTATTACTTTGTAAGCAACAGCTGCTAACTGAGGACAGGGGTCAAGGGTCATTAGAGCAGCATGCCATCTGTCTATTGGACAGTTTCTGGGCTTTTGGGGGAGGGGGGTGGGTCTATTTGACTAGTTTTTTTTTGACTGGGCAGTCCTGTGAGGTTTTTTTTTGTCAATTATCTTGTTTTTCTTTCTGATCGAGTCAAGCTTTGTCCTTTCTTCGGATTTAGTTTGCGCCTGCACATTAGCTTACTTTATAAAAAATTTAAATTAAATTTTAAATAAGGGTTTTAATAAAATTAATAATATCTTGGAATCTGAACAGTATGAACCAACCTATTGAGTGCAGAAAGATTTTTAAGAAATTAAAAACACTTCATGCAGATATTATTTTTGTGTAGGAGACTCATATCCGCAGGCAGGATGAAAATCGTTTTTTTTTTAATTTTGGAAGGGACCCTTATTTCATTCTTTATCAGTAAATAAAATAAGAGGGGTATCTATTTTTATTAATTCTAAAATCCCTTTTGTACATTTCAACACGTTTACTGATTTAATTGGAAGATATTTAATTGTTACTGGTCTGTTATGTGGTCAAAAGGTGGCTTTGGTGTGTGTTTATGCACCTAATAAAGATAGCCCTGAATTTTTGAAGAAGCTATTTTCTGTGTTGCCGAATTTAAACGACTATAAGTTGATTATGGGCGGTGACTTTAACTGCTGTCTCAATCCGTTGATTGACAGATCACCCACCAATCAGTTGCTTCCTAATAAAGCTACGATTTGTATTAATTCTTTTTTTATTAGAATACAGTCTGGTCAACATTTGGAGATTTATGTACCCTAAAGATAAGGATTTTTCTTTTTTTTCCACATGTATACCATAAATACTCAAGAATTGAGTATTTTTTGTTGGACACGCGTTTGGTGCCCTCTGTGGCTGATTGTGCATATGATGTCATTGCGCTGTCGGATCATGCACCTATGAAATTAACTTTAAAGTTTTCTGATAATATACTGAAAGTACCTCAGTGGAGATTTAATGCTACATTGCTGCAAGATTCAACCTTTGTAAGTTTTATGAAAGAGCAAATTTCTCTTTTTTTGAATTAAATACAACTGAGGGAATGTCAAATTCAGTTATTTGGGACATGATGAAATCTTTTCTTAGGGGACAGATAATTTCATACTCAGTAGGTTTAAGAACGAAAACCAAGGCGGAACTCTTAGTGATTACTAATAGGATTAAAGAAATAGACAAAGTTTATTCAGTATCGCCTAGTGAAGATCTCTATAAGGAAAGGGTGGAACTCCAAACACAGCATGATTTGCTTTTGACTTTTCCCATTGAGCAGCAACTTCTTAAATCTAAAAGCCAATTTTATATACATGGGGATAAGTCAGGCAAATTATTGGCTGGTCAATTAAAAGCAACTTTGGCTAGAAGACAGATCCTGAAAATTAAAAAACCTGATAGAACCGAAACGGTAGATCCTTATGAAATTAATAACGTATGTATGGATTTCTACTCTAACGTTGGTAAATCTGAATTTTCAGACAATATTACATTTATGAATAGATTTTTGCAAAAATTGAATATACCTAAAATTTCTATCCAAGATATGAACACATTAGATGCACCTATTAAACAAGAGGAAATAGCAAGGGCTATATCCTCTTCCCAACCAGGCAAGGCTGCAGGACTGGATGAATATACAGTGGAATTTTATAAGACTTTCTCTGAAATACTGACACCTTATTTATGTCAAATTTTCACTGACTCTATGTCCTCTGGGAATGTCCCGAAAACTTTTTATGAAGCATCAATCTCACTAATTCCTAAAAAAGAAAAAGATTTATCTGACTGCGCTTCCTATAGACCAATCTCTTTACTGAATGAGGATTTCAAAATTCTTTCTAAGATTTTGGCTAATAGACTTGAGAGTATCTTACCTAGTGTTATTTCCAATGATCAAACTGGATTTATTAAAAATAGGTATTCACATTTCAATATTCAAAGATTATTAAACATTATTCACTGCTCTCCATCCAAAGAATCTGAATGTGTTGTTCCTCTTGATGTGGAGAAAGCTTTTGATAGGGTGGAGTGGTTTTAGTTATTTGAGGTTTTGGAGAGATTTAATTTTGGTCCGGGACTTATTTTCTGGATCAAATTGATCTATCAAGCTCCTATGGCTGCGGTTATAACTAATAATCAAAAATCTCCTTACTTTAGATTATACAGAGGTACTCGGCAGGGATGTCCTGTTAGTCCTTTATTATTTAACTTGGCTTTAGAACCCCTTGCTATTACTCTGAGAGATTCCAATACTGTTCAGGGTATTAAGAGGGGGGACAAAGTACACAAGGTTTCGTTGTATGCAGACGACCTGTTAGTTTATATTTCAGATCCTAGGAAATCCATTCCTTCTATGCTATCTATATTTTCTGAATTTAGTAGTTTTTCTGAATATAAATTAAATTTATATAAAAATTAGTTAATTTCCCACGAATAATTACTCGGATCAATATCATCAGGTACCTCTAAGTAGCATTAAAAATTAATTTACTTATCTTGGTATTAAAATTACTAAAAATTTTAAGGACCTATATAAATATAATTTTCTCCCATTAATTGATTACACCCAACAAATGCTTTCTAAATGGTCACCTATGACGTTATCATTAATAGGTCGAATTAATGCTATTTAAATGATAGCTCTACCGAAATTCTTATATACACTTCAGGCAGGTCCTACCTTTGTTCCCAAAACATTTTTTGATAGAATAGATTCTAAAATCTTATCTTATATTTGGAATAATAAAAATCCTAGATTGAGTAAACCTTTATTACAGAAATTAAAAAAGGATGGTAGTATGGCTTTGCCAAATTTTAGAATGTATTGTTGGGCAATTAATATTCGATATATTACTTCTTGGATTCATTACTCAGACACACGTGAATGTCCTTCATGGTTGGATTTGGAGGAAAACTCGGTGAAGGGGTTCTCTTTGGCCTCTTCCCTTTTTGTTTTCTAAGATTAGTAGACAAGACTTGAATCCTATTATTAAACAAACTTTAAGAATTTGGTTTCAGTTTTGTAGATTTTTTGAATTAAATAATTTTGTTCTTTCTAATAATATCCACTTTAATTATTTTTTTAAACCATCAATTTTGAATAAGACCTTTTAAATTTGGAAAACCAAGGGAATAACGACTTTTTCAGATTTGTTTTTACGGCACTGTTTAATGTCTTTTTCTCAGTTAGTGGATAAATATGGTTTACCTAATGTACATTTCTTTAGATATTTACAAATCAGGAATTTTTTTACATGGATTGCTGCCAAATTACCCTTCCGCTTAACCACTTAATATGACAGATGCTCTTTTTCAGCTTAAACCACTTCAAAAAGGGTTGATACCAATAATTTATAAACGGACATTGAATTTACGAATGATATCTAACAATAAAATTAAACGTGCTTGGGAATTAGAAGTTCAAGAGTCATTTTCAGATAATCAATGGAGTAAAATTCTTCATTGGGTTAATAACTTATCTACTTGCATTCCGTCATCCCTTGATACAGTTCAAGATAGTGCATTGGGCCCATATGTCAAAGGATAAACTAGCACGTATTTTTTCCAAAATCAATCCTATTTGTCACAGATGTAATAGTGAGGTGGCCACTTTAACTCGTATGTTTTGGTCTTGTATAAAGCTAGACAATTTTTGGAGAAATGTTTTTAAAACATTATCAAAAGTCTTTCTGCAGGGAGCGCTCATGGAGTGAGGTCGCTTTTGGCTTTGCTCCATTCCCATTACCTTTTTTTTTAACCTATGATCTCCCTTACTTAACCAATTTTTACCTACACTAGATTTATTTTATCTTACTGATTCTTTCTTGAACTGCAACTGTGAAATCTGAAGAAATGAGTACAAGATCCAAAACCAAAGACGGGAAAGATTCCGATGGGAACGGAGGAAAAAGAAAAGGTGACTAAACAAACGGAGCTACCCTATGAGACTATGATTAAGTTTTTAGAGGAAAAATTCGATGAACAACGCCAAAACTTATCTGAAAGCTTATATGATAAATTTGAACAACAACCTCAAAGTCTTAATGAAGACTTAAAATCAATCACAGAATCTCTGAAATCCTTGGATTGTGAAGTCAAACAACATCGAAATAAAATCTCTGAACTGAATATTAAATCTCAGAAGACTGACTCAAAAATCGAGAACTTGGAGCAGAATTTAGCTTCGACCACTAAACAACTGCAACATTTTAAATCCAAAGTTATTGATCTTGAAAATCGATCTAGAAGACAGAACTTAGTATAATTGGTCTCCCTTAGGATGTTGAGGATGGAGACCCTTCAATATTCTTTGCTCAACTTTTAAAGGATGCATTTAGTTCGGTATTTCCCAACAATCCTCCATTGCTCAACTACGCCCATCGTATATCGCGTCCAAAGTCGGCATCCATCGAATCAAGACCGAGGCCAGTTATTCTTCGTTTCCATTACATTAATATTAAAGAACAGTTTCTCCATGCTGCCTGCCGGCAAGGTATAATGAAATACCTACAACGTTCCTTCCGGTTGGTTCAGGACTACAGCCCCAAAGTGAAGAAAGAGCGATTGGTTTTTAAACCTCTGATGTCGGAATGTTATCAAAAAAAATCTTAAACGGCATTATTGTACCCTGCAAGTCTAAGAATCTCTCTTTCCGACAGATCTCGTCGTGTCTTCCATTCCACAACTGCTGCTCGAAGTTTTTTGGATGACAACTACCCATCTGATATGGACATCGTCCTTTAATTAATGTTCCGTGCTTTCAGCATCGGCTCTTTTTTTCTGGTGTTTTTAAAAAAATAATAAACCTTCAATTACCGTATGAAGAAGGTACCTGACAAGCTCAGACTTTTGTTTGTGGTTAGTAGTGTAGGTATTGTTTCCCAACTTATCCAAAAAGTTTTTTTTTGCGAGTAACTTTACTTTTCTTTTAGTTAATTTTTTTTAACTATTTGATTTCTGACATTGTCATCAACGATTTGATTTGACGATCAAATTTAACTATATGGAGCAACACTTTCTTTATCTTTGCTTTTGTATAATTAAAATGGCGGTTCATTTTCCTTTTTGCATAATTTCCTTTGTTCTTTTTGTGTACGCCATGTTCTTAGGATTCTTCTTCCCATAATTCCTCTTTTTTTTGGAAGCGATATTTTTAATTACTTTTATTTGTAATTGACTAATCATACGTACTGGTACTAACTTTTTTTCTCCTCTATTTTAGAAATCTCAATATGTAGATTATTATAGTACAGTGTTTAATTTTTTTTTATATATCAGATTTCGGGGGGACTTCTTTATAACATATATTTTTGGAGTTGCCTCCTGCAGAAATGGGGTTAGACTTAGTGTTAGTTAGTTCTTTCTTCAGCCTCCTCTGACTTAGTTCGGGGTTCTCAGGGGTGGAGGGTGGGGGAGTTTCTTTTTTCTTTTTAACAAATCTTTTCTATTGGGCTGATTTAGTACTACAAAGATGTCTGCAGTGTCGTGATTTCCGGTTCCTCTCTGATCATTTATTCCTCTTCCGATCTCATGAGTTTACATTATGGTTAACCCCTTATACACCAAAAGGTTAACATTAAATTACGACTCACATTATTAATCTTGTCTCTTGGAATACAAATGGTCTAAACCATCCAATAAAACAGAAAAAGATTTTCAAAGTATTCCAAAGACTGAATGCTCACATTATTTTTGCACAAGAAACTCATGTAAGGAAAGAGGACAACTAACTCCCAAGCCAAAGTCAAAGGTGTTTCAATTTTTATAGATCCTTCAATTACATTTACTCATCAAGACATTATCTCAGGTCCTAGTGGTAGAAAGGTTGCTATGGTTAATGTTTATGCTCCAAATGTGGATTATCCTGAATTTTTTAAGCACCTATTCACTTCCTTTCCTAACTTAAACGAGTATATGTTGATAATGGGTGGTGATTTTAATTTATGTTTAAATCCCATGTTGGATAGATCCACAGGTAGTCTGGCTCTACTGAATAAGTCGGCTACACTTATCAACTCTTTTATGACTGATTCTGTGATTTCAGAAATTTGGAGATTTCTACACCCAAAGGACAAAGAATTCTCATTCTTCTCACGTTTACTATTCTTATTCTCGAATTGACTATTTTTTATTGACTCTCGATTAATTCCATCTGTAATTGATTGCAATTATGACATTATCGCCATTTCGGATCATGCTCCAATGAAACGTTCTATTAAGTTAATGGATACGTCTTCTACTAATAGACAATGGCAATTTAATTCTAATTTGCTTCAAGACTTGGACTTTGTTAAGTTTATGAAGGGACAGATTGATTTCTTCTTGTCAACTAATATTATGGAAGAAATTTCCAACGGAACAGTATGGGATGCCTTTAAAGCTTATATCCGCGGACAGATTATTTCCTATTCGGTTGGTTTGAAAAAACGTACTAAGAATGAAATACTCCTGTTGGTTGATAAAATTAAAGAAATTGAAAAAAATATTCTATTGCTCCTAGCAAGGAGCTTTATAAGCAGAGAGTTGAACTTCAAATGGAACATAGTTTACTATTAACACCCTCGATCGAAAATCAATTAATGAAAACCAGAAGTGAGTTTTATATTCATAGTGATAAACCGGGTAAATTATTAGCTAATCAACTGAAATCTACTTCAGTTAAACGTCAAATTACTAAGATTCATAAATATGATGACACTTTGACAGTTGATCATGACGAGATAAACAAAATCTTTCAAGAATTTTATACCTCATTATACCATTCTGACTTTCCTCATGATTTTAACATCATGCATGATTTTTTAAGAAAATTGAATTTTCCAAAATTATTATCCGCAGACTGCTTATCATTAGAAACTCCTATTACAGAGGAAGAAATAACAGCTGTAATCTCATCAATGAATTCTGGTAAAGCATTTGGTCTGGATGGTTTTACAGTGGAATTCTTTAAGTCTTTTTCCTCTATTCTCTCTCCTTGGCTGTCTAGAATATTCAAAGAAGCAATCAGTTTAGGTAAATTACCACAATCGTTTTATGAGGCTTCTATTTCTTTAATTCTTAAAAAGAATAAAGATCTTACTGATTGTGCATCATATAGACCGATACTTCTTTTCAATGTAGATTTAAAAATTTTTTCAAAAATTTTAGCAACTAGTTTAGAAAAGGTATTACCTCAATTTATATCTGTGGACCAAACAGAATTTATTAAAAACCGTTATTCATCTTTTAATACTAGGAGGTTAATGAATATTGTTTATACCCCCTCATTTAACACTCCAGAATGTATTATTTCATTAGATGCTGAGAAAGCCTTTGATAGAGCTGAATGGCCTTATTTATTTAGTGTGTTCGAGAAATTTAATTTTAGTCCGATATTTATATCCTGGATTAAACTGTTATATCATACCCCTGTAGATTTGGTTTGTACTATAATCAAAGATCTCCATTTTTTTCGTCTATCTTGTGGTACTAGGCAAGGATGCCCTCTTAGTCCTTTATTATTTAATACTGCCCTTTAACCTTTAGCAATTGCTATCTGTGACTCGCCCAACATTTTTGGTATTACCCGCGGAAATGAAATACATAAACTATCACTATATGCAGATGATTTGTTATTATATACCTCTAATCCGGAGAAATCAATTCCTGTTATTTTATCTTTGTTGGCTCAATTTAGTAATTTTTCTGGTTATAAATTAAACCTTAATAAGAGTGAATTATTTCCCCTAAATAAGCAGGTTCCTATTTATGGATGTTTACCATTTAAATTGGTTACTGACTCTTTTATATATTTAGGGATTATAATCACGAAAAAGCATAAAGATTTATTTAAAGCTAATTTTTTTACCTTTAATTGATCAGATTAAACTTTTGTTTACTAAATGGTCACCAATGTCTTTGTCTCTGATCGGTCGGATCAATGCTATCAAGCTGATTATTTTGCCTGAATTTTTATATGTATTTCAATCGGTTCCAAGTTTTATTCCAAAATCTTTTTTTGATAATGTTGATTCAAAAATTTCTTCATATATATGGCAGAACAAAAACCCTAGGCTAGGTAAAAGGCATTTACAGAGATCTAAAAAAAAGGGGGGGGGGTAGCGCTCCCGAATTTTAGATTTTACTATTGGGCAATTAATATTCGATACCGAAAATTTTGGTTACCAGACTTGGATGCAATTTCAAGTCCACATTGGGTACATCTTGAATGTAATTCATTACAAGGGTTTTCATTGGGTTCTGTTTTAGGGACTTCGCTTCCTTTCATTCTTTCTAAATTGTATAAACAAATGAATAATCCAATAGTTAAGCATACTTCACGTATATGGTTTCAGTTTCGAAATTTTTTTGGGTTGAACCAATTTATTTTAGCAAGTCCTATTATATCTAATTTCTTTTTTCAACCTTCCACTATGGATCAAGCTTATTTAGATTGGAGAATCAAAGGTATAGTATGATTTCGTGATTTATGTTTGGATAATTGTTTTATGTCCTTTGATCAACTACCTAATAAATATAATTTACCTAGATCTCACTTTTTTAGATACCTACAGGTTAGAAACTTTTTAATTACTGTTTCTCCTAATTTTCCACACTTATATCCAATGGATATTTTGGAAAACGTTTAGATTTAAGTCTTTCTCAGAAAGGTGTTGTAGCAATTATTTATAATATAATTATGAATTATGTCCTGATGTATCTAATAAAATTAAAACTGATTGGGAAAGAGAACTGAGGATTACTGTACCAATTGAAATATGGGAAAAAATTCTTCAATTAGTTAATTCGTCTTCTATATGTGCTAAACATGCGTTGATACAGTTTAAAGTAGTGCACAGGGCTCATATGTCCAAAGATAAATTATCTCATTATTACTCTTATATAAATCCTATATGTGATAGATGTCACTCCAAGATAGCCTCTTTAACTCACGTTTTGGCCATGTCCTTTGTTGAAAAAATATTGGAAAGATATTTTTGATATTATTTCAACGGTTTTGAATATAGACTTACAACCTCACCCAATTACTTCTTTTTGGGTTACCAATGATAGAATCAAATCATTTAACCTCTTCAGCTCGTCGGATGATTGCATTTCTTACCTTAATGACTAGATGATCCATTTTGCTGAATTGGAAAGAGATTAATCCTCCTACCATATTTCATTGGTTTTCACAAACTATGTTGTGTTTAAATTTGGAAAAAATTGAAAGTGTTGTTTATGACCCTTCCATTAAATTCGAAAAGACTTGGAGGCCATTTATTCAGTATTTTCATATGATGTAATTTGTCCATTTCCAAACTTATTTTACTTCTCTGTAATGTTGGTTGAGAGGAACAGAGTTGTCGACACTTTTCTTTTCTCTCTTTTTTTGACGATGTTAAGAACAGCCCAGGTCTTTTATTTTTGGCTTAGTTGATTAATTCTGTTTAGATTAGTTTTTTTTGGGGGGGGGGGTTATTTTTTTTCCTTTTCATGATTTTTTTTTCAGATATTTTTCTTTGTTTTATATTATTCATTTGTATTCTATATGATTGGGAGTTTTATCACTTAAGTGTTATCTGGCTTTATAATCACTCATGTTAATTATAACAATGTATTCCCAATAACTTTGTACTACTACCATGTTATGTTTATATTTTTATGAAACTAATAAAAAGATTGAAAATGAAAAGTCTCGGATCTGGACCTACAACCTAATTTACTTACGGCAATATTTGGGACTACCCCCTCAAAACCAGGAAATATTCCTGTTTCTGCTCAATGTATGATAGCCTTTTCAACTTTACTGGCTATGAGAGCCATTTTACTGAAGTGGAAGGATTCTAATCCACCTACTGTCTTTTATTGGCTCTCCTCCATTCTGTCCTGTTTAAGTTTAGAGAAAATAAGAAGTTGGACATTTGATACATCCTTTAAGTTTGAGCAAATCTGGCGACTTTTTACTCAATATTTTCATTTGATTTGATTTATTACTCTTCCAATTTTTTTTTTTGAAGTTTTAGATTTGATCAGAAAGTCTTTAAGTCTTTCTTTTTTTTCTGGTCGTATCCTCAGAATGGATTGCCCAGTCCCTTTTTTTGGCATAGTGTAGTGGTGTGTTTTTTTTTCCATTTAAAATTCAAAGTTTTTTCTTTCCTCTTCATGAACTGATAAGAGGAGAATGGCTGTTTTCTTTTTTATTATATATTATATACTAGCTTAACACTATGTATGATTTTGATAATGTCTGTTTCAATCTCTGTTTGTATTGTTATTGATATAAGTATGTTTGAGATAATTCTCCTCTTGTATGTATTTATGTTCCTTTTAAATCAGTAAAAAGATTAATAAACCAAAGCAAAACAGACCTGACCGATACTTTACCCTGCGTCAGATCTACGCTTTCAATCGTCGGTTCTTTGCCTTTCTCACATCCAGCAAAAACTGGAATTTCACCTGTCTATAGACTACAGAACCTGACCACAGATCTCATCTGTGCTGGGTCTTCACCATTCCCTCCAACCTTCCCCCCACCACCCCAAGGCAGAACATTCTGTCCTCAGTAAGGGCCTCGCCTTTCTACCCCAGTGCCCAACTGAGTGAGTTCTGTGCCTGACATGATGCTGGCTCTTTTTTCACTGCCTTAGTTTCCAACCCTACTTCTTTGGCAAGGACTCGTCACCCCACACTGATGACACTTTCTCCTGTCTTCAACCCTCCTCCTCTTCCTGGACACCTCTGGTCTTCTGCTGGCTCTGGATCTTTTCATTGCCAACTGTCAATGAAACAACAGGGGACTTTCCAGGGGACGCTCATGGAGTGAGCTATACTTTGGCGTCGCTCCATTCCCTTTATCTTATTTACATGTAACCACCCTTACTTACTTTATCTATACCTACAATAAAAGATTTATACTACAAATATATCTTTGAACTTCTATTTTTACTTATTGAAAATGCACACCAGAGCACGAGAAGTTAAAAACGGAAAGGGCTCCGGCGGGAATGGAAAGAAGCTGGCGATCCTGAAGCATCGAAGGAGACTCCATTAACTGTTAAAATAATGTAGAAACTCCTACAGAATACACATAACCAAAGATTTGCTGTGTTTGAAGTTTTTGAAGACAATTCAAGACGACGTTATATCGTATAGACGCGAAATTGATCAACAACAAACTAGATGAAGATGGCCGCAAAAGTGATCGAAAAATTGAATCTCTTGGAAAAAAAAACTAACCTCAGCAACTCAGCAGTTGGAGCATTATAAAGCAAAGATTATCGATCTTGAAAATCGCTCTCGACGACAGAATCTGCGAATAATCGGTTTTCCTGAAAACGTTGAGACCGGAGATCCTACTAAATACTTTTCTAAATTGTTAGCGGATGTTTTTGGTCCAGATAAATTGGAGAAACCTCCATTGCTAGACCGCGCACATCATTCTTTACGTGCTAAACTGGCTAAACAATTTAAACCGAGGCCCGTCATTATTCGGTTTTGTTATGTTCATGTTAAGGAACAAGTGATACGAGCTGCTCGGCGGAACGGTATGATCAAATTTCAAAATTTTAAATTTTGTATCGTTGAGGATTTCAGCCAGGAAGTATTGAAAGAACCAATGGCTTTCAAAACACAGATGTCGGAACTTTATCGTCAGGGCTATAAATTAGCGTTGCTGTTCCCAGCCGGTTGGAGAGTTGTTATGGCGGATAATTCTCGTCGTTTGTTTAAAACTCCAGGCGAAGCTCAAAGATTTCTCGACAAATTGCCTTCCTCTGCTGAGGACTAATTAATGCACTGTTTTTCTTTTTTTTAAATTTGTTTTTCATTTCCTTTTTTTTAAAAAAAAGTTAATATCTAGCTTACAGATTTAGATTTTTATATTCTGAGGGTTCTTGTCTTGATTTTGTAGTATAGGTATTTTTCATATTCTTAAATGATAGTATTCTTTTTTGTTAGTGATTTTGTATATCTTACTTTTAATATTGTTCCTTTTGAGAGCAATTTAGTTACAGTTTTAATGTTTGCTTTTCCTTTTTTTTGAAATGTTTCTGGAGAAGTATTACATTTTAAGATGGCGAATTGCTTCCTTCTCCTTCCCAGAATTCTCTTCTTCTTGCGTCATTTCCGATCATTTATATATGAAAAGCTAATAATATGAACCTGCGCTTGCTCTTTTTTTGAAATATGAGTAAGAATTCAAAGTTCGGAGATGCAACGGGACTTGGGAGTACTCGTGCAGAATACCCTTAAAGTTAACCTCCAGGTTGAGTCAGTAGTGAAGAAGGCGAATGCAATGTTGGTATTCATTTCTAGAGGAATAGAGTACAGGAGCAGGAATGTGCTGTTGAGTCTCTATAAGGCGCTGGTGAGACCTCACTTGGAGTACTGTGGGCAGTTTTGGTCTCCTTATTTAAGAAAGGATGTGCTGACATTGGAGAGGGTACAGAGAAGATTCACTAGAATGATTCCGGGAATGAGAGGGTTAACATATGAGGACCATTTGTCCGGGGACAGTATTCCTTGGAGTTTAGAAGAATGAGGGGAGACCTCATAGAAACATTTCGAATGTTGAAAGGCATGGACAGGGGGACTTCCGGTAGAGCTCATGGAGTGAAGTCGTGTTCTTGACTCGCTCCATTACCTCTGAGTTGTTCTTCTTATGATCAGCTATATTTTAACTAACCATTAAGGCATCGACTTTTACAATACTTTGAAACAAATTGGGCTCTTTGATAATCGGATGTTTTTAAGGTCTGCTATGTCTAAGAATGGAAAAAATGGGAAGGACGGCAAACCTCCGGTTAGACCGAAAGGTATCGATTTTCCTCCGACTGAACCACCGGTGACTTTGAAAGCTATATCGGATCTAATTCAAAGGGAAATTTCAACCTCTATTACGGAACTGATTCGTACGGAAATTTCAATTAATTTCCAGAAAATTGCGGATTCAATCGATAAAATACAAACATCTATTACGGAACATCAGTCGGCTATATCTGATCTTCAAAAATCCACGCAACAAAATGAACTCAAGATGGGGAAAATTGAAGAAACAATTAATATAATGAAGAAGAAACTTGACTTTCTGACCTTTAAAAACTCTGACTTAGAATCCAGAATGCGACAGCAGAATCTTCGAATGATTGGGGTGCGTGAAGCTGCTGAATCTGACAACCCAATGAAGTTTTTTTCTCAACTTTTAAAAGATGCATTTCCTACTGTATTTCCTGACCAACCACCGTTATTGGATCGTGTTCACAGAGTTCCATCATACTCGTCTAAGTCAGATAAACCTCGACATGTCATCTTACGTTTTCATTACTTTCAAGACAAGGAGAAACTGTTTCAATTCGTTCGATCTAAAGGTTACATTGATTTTTTGGATCTTCATTTCCGGTTTGTGGAGGATTTCAGTAAACCAATTCGGGATCAACGGGTTCGTTACAGATCTGTGATGTCGGAACTCTACAAGATGGATTTAAAACCAGCGCTGCTTTACCCTGCATGTCTAAGGATTCGTACGTTGGATGGAGCCCTCCGTTTTTTTGAATCTCCATCGAATGCCCAGAGTTATCTGGATCAATTTTCACCTTCAACATCTTAATCGTAATTGATCGGAGGTTGTGAATCTGTCGGCCTTAATTTTTTTTGCCTTATATGGGCAGAAAAGTTTATTTTTGATTAATGAATATGGTTGCTAAACTTTCTTTCTATCTGCGTCATTCCTTTCTTTATTCCAGGGGATTCTGGGTGGTTATTTCCTCAGCGTCATTCTACGTATTTCCTTTGAGGCCTTAACTTTTGTAGTTTTTAAATCTACTTTGTTTTGTAGGTTTTCATAACTAGTTTATGTTAATAATTTCATTTCTTTTTTTGTTTATTCATAGGGTCTGGGGTTTGTTGCGGTTTTTTTTATATTTTCTGGCTTTTTCTCTGTTATATTTTGTTTTAATTGATTTACTTTTTTTTATTCTTTTACTGTTTTATAACTAGCTGATCTTTTTTATATTTACACTTTTTTTAGGGAGCGTGTACCAGAAGTCATGGGGGTAGTTTTAGTGCTTGCTTCTTTCTGGCTGGTCTGTTTTAGATTTAGCCTTGGGGTCATGGGGTGGGGGGTGGTGGGAAGGGCTTCACGTTTTAGTTTTTTCCTTCTTGGGCTATGTACACTATTGAAGTATTGGTTGCGTTCTCCTTCCCGGTATCTCTTATTTGTTCTGTTCCCTTTCCGGGTTCGTGAGTCGAGCCTATCGTCAATCCTCCTTGTTGCGGGTTGACTTTAGGGTTTATGGAGTCTATTATTAATTTTGTCTCCTGGAATACTAATGGTCTTAATCATACTATTAAAAGGAAAAAAGTTTTTAAAGTGTTCCGGAGACTTAAAGCACAAATTCTATTTTTACAAGAGACCCATGTGCGGAGGGGGGACAGACTACGTTTTTTTAAATTCAGGAAGGAACAACAGTTTCATTCAAACTCTAACGCTAAGATTCGAGGCATCTCTATTTTTATAGACTCCTCAGTTACTTTTATACAACATGATATTATCTCTGATCCGAATGGTAGATTTCTACTGGTTAGTGGTCTACTATTTAATAAAAAGGTAGTTTTGGTTAAGGTTTATGCTCCCAATATGGACTGTCCGGAACTTTATAAATCATTATTCAATCAGTTCCCGAATTTGAATGAGTTTTCATTGATCTGGGGCGGAGATCTTAATACCTGTTTATCTCCAGCTTTGGACCGTTCGGCTCCTCTACGGACCTTACCTAATAAACCTGCAACTTTGATTAATTCATTCCTCTCTGATTCTGGGTCGACGGACATTTGGCATTTTTTGCATCCTCAGGAAAAAGATTTTTCTTTTTTTTCCACATGTTCACCATTCCTATTCAAGAATTGATTATTTTTTTAATGACTCTCATCTTATTTCTTCAGTGATTAAATGTGATTATGACTCTATAACCATTTCGGATCATCCTCCATTTAAGCTTTCTATTAAAATTCAGGCCAATACACAAAATAATAGACAATGGCGTTTTAATTCGTTGTTGCTTCAGGACTCGGACTTTGTTAACTTTATGAATGAACAGATTGATCTTTTTTTACAATCAACTATACAGAGGATATTTCTGTGAACATTCTTTGGGATACTTTTAAAGCTTATATTCGTGGTCAGATTATCTCGTATTCTGCTGCTTTGAGGAAGAAGCTGAAGCAGGAGGAGTTGGTAATTGTGGACAAGATTAAAGAAATTGATAAGAAATATGTTACAGCTCCCTCTGAGGAGTTGTATAAACAAAGAACTGAACTTCAAATGGAACACAGTTTACTACTCTTGTCCTCGATTGTAAACCAATTAAAGAAAACAAGAAGTGAATTTTATGTACACAGTGACAAAATTGGCAAACTGTTGGCTAACCAATTGAAGTCTAATTATGCTAAATCTCAAATTAATCAGATTTATAATCAAAATGATCGACTGATACTTGATCATGCGGGGATTAATCAAACCTTCTTTGATTTTTCTTCTTCCTTATATCAATCAGAGTCTCCTCGAGACTCTAAATATATGAATGATTTTTTAGATAAACTAGACTTCCCTGAGATTTCACAGGATATGTCTTCTATGCTAGATACTCCCATTACCACTGATGAGATTAAGAATGTTATTTCCTCTATGAACCTGGGGAAAGCTCCTGGCCCTGATGGGCTTACCGCAGAATTTTATAAATGTTTTGCACCTTCATTAATCCCTTGGTTCTGTAGGGTTTTCGAGGCTTCATTAAAACTGGGTAAACTTCCTGAATCTTTCAGTAGAGCGTCAATCTCTCTAATATTAAAGAAGGATAAAGCTCCTGCTCAATGTGCATCTTACAGACCAATATCTTTATTAAATGTTGATTCTAAAATTTTTTCTAAGTTATTAGCAAACAGATTAGAAAAAGTACTTCCTTTTATTCTTTCAGAAGACCAAACGGGTTTTATTAAAGGTCGTTACTCTTTTTATAACATTCGCACACTGTTAAATATTGTTTATACCCCCTCACAAAATGTTCCTGAGTGTGTTTATCTCTTTAGATGCTGAGAAAGCTTTTGATAGAGTAGAATGGCCTTACTTATTTAAGGTGCTTGAAATGTTTAATTTTAGCTCAAAATTTATATCCTGGATCAAACTGTTATATCATTCTCCTGTGGCCTCGGTCCGTACTAACTCTTTAAGCTCACCTTTCTTCCCTCTTATTCGAGGTACTCGACAAGGTTGTCCTCTTAGTCCTTTATTATTTGATATTGCATTAGAACCTCTTGCAATTGCCATTCGAGAATCTCCAAATATTACTGGGATAACTCGGGGCTTAAAGTCCCATAAAATATCACTCTATGCTGATGACTTACTTTTATATATTTCTAATCCTCAAAAATCCATCCCTGCTGTTTTAGAGTAATTAGCACAATGTAGTCTCTTTTCAGGTTATAAATTAAATCTTAGTAAGAGTGAACTTTTCCCAATTAATAAACAACTTCCCTTATATCATAACTTTCCGTTTAAATTGATTAATAATTATTTTTCATATCTTGGGATTAAAATTACTTGTAAACACAAAGATTTATTAAGATTTTTTTTTCTCCAACGGCGTTCAGAGAGGCGGGACTGCGCAGGCGTGTGACGTCGGGCAGTGCAGCGCGGCAGATTTAAAAGGGCAGACATCCTGCTTCGGGTTTGATTCGAAGAAGGAGTCTGAGAGTCTGAGTGGGAGTGCCGAGAAAGACATTTTTGAAATTTTTGTTTTTTTTTCCTCTCCAACGGCGTTCAGAGAGGCGGGACTGCGCAGGCGTATGACGTCAGGCTGTGCAGCGCGGCAGATTTAAAAGGAACAGAGCCTCATAGAGCGGGCAGCGGAGTTTGCGGGCTGCGGAGTGAGCCGGGAGCAGAGTGAAGACTTAAGGGCTTCGGCTCAACGGGCTTAGGCGGAAACAGGCGAGGAAGGTTTGGCATTCATTTTCTGTTGTTATTTGAGGAGAGGGGCAGTGTGAGTGTGAGGGCAGTTTGCTGTTCTCGGTGTCGGATGTGGGAGGCCCTGGAGTCTACAAGCCTCACGGACGTCTACATCTGCGCCAAGTGCATCGAGATGCAGCTCCTAAGGGACCGCGTTACGGAACTGGAGCTGCAGCTCGATGACCTTCGTCTGGTCAGGGAGAGTGAGGAGGTGATAGAGAGGAGTTGCAGGCAGGTGGTCACGCCGGGGCCACGGGAGGCAGACAAGTGGGTCACGGTTAGGAGGGGGAAGGGGAAGGGTCAGGTAATAGGGAGTACCCCGGTGGCTGTGCCCCTTAACAACAGGTACTCCTGTTTGAGTACTGTTGGGGGGGACAGCTTACCCGGGAGAAGCGACAGTGGCTGTGCCTCCGGCACAGAGTCCGGCCCTGTAGCTCAGAAGGGTAGGGCAAGGAAGAGGAGGGCAGTTGTGATAGGGGACTCGATAGTAAGGGGGTCAGATAGGCGATTCTGTGGACGCAGTCCAGAGACCCGGATGGTAGTTTGCCTCCCTGGTGCCAAGGTCCGGGATATTTCTGATCGTGTCCAAGATATCCTGAAGTGGGAGGGTGAGGAGCCAGAGGTCGTGGTACATATAGGTACCAATGACATAGGTAGGAAAAGGGATGAGGTCCTGAAAGGAGAATATAGAGAGCTAGGAAGGGAGTTGAGAAAAAGGACCGCAAAGGTAGTAATCTCAGGATTACTGCCTGTGCCACGCGACAGTGAGAGTAGGAATGCAATGAGGTGGAGGATAAATGCGTGGCTGAGGGATTGGAGCAGGGGGCAGGGATTCAAGTTTTTGGATCATTGGGACCTCTTTTGGCGCAGGCGTGACCTGTACAAAAAGGACGGGTTGCACTTGAATCCTAGGGGGACCAATATCCTGGCAGGGAGATTAGCGGGGGCTACTGAGGTGACTTTAAACTAGAATGGTTGTGGGGTGGGAATCATATTAAAGAGGCTAGGCGTGAGGAGGTTAGTTCACTACAGAGGGATGGGAACCAGTGCAGAGAGGCAGAGGGGTGTAAAGTGAGGGTAGAAACAAAAAGTACTATGGAGAAAAGTAAAAGTGGCAGGCCGACAAATCCAGGGCAAGCATTAAAAAGGGCCACTTTTCAGCATAATTGTATAAGGGCTAAGAGAGTTGTAAAAGAGCGCCTGAAGGTTTTGTGTGTCAATGCAAGGAGCATTCGTAATAAGGTAGATGAATTGAAAGTGCAGATTGTTATTAATGATTATGATATAGTTTGGATCACAGAGACATGGCTCCAGGGTGACCAGGGATGGGAGCTCAAAGTTCAGGGATATTCAATATTCAGGAGGGATAGACATGAAGGAAGGGGAGGTGGGGTGGCGTTGCTGGTTAAAGAAGAGATTAACGCAATAGAAAGGAAGGACGTAAGCCGGGAAGATGTGGAATCGATATGGGTAGAGCTGCGTAACACTAAGGGGCAGAAGACGCTGGTGGGAGTTGTGTACAGGCCACCTAACAGTAGTAGTGAGGTCGGAGATGGTATTAAACAGGAAATTAGAAATGTGTGCAATAAAGGAACAGCAGTTATAATGGGTGACTTCAATCTACATGTAGATTGGGTGAACCAAATTGGTAAAGGTGCTGAGGAAAAGGATTTCTTGGAATGTATGCGGGATGGTTTTTTGAACCAACATGTCGAGGAACCAACTAGAGAGCAGGCTATTCTGGACTGGGTTTTGAGCAATGAGGAAGGGTTAATTAGCAATCTTGTCGTGAGAGGCCCCTTGGGTAAGAGTGACCATAATATGATGGAATTCTTCATTAAGATGGAGAGTGACATAGTTAATTCAGAAACAAAGGTTCTGAACTTAAAGAGGGGTAACTTTGAAGGTATGAGATGTGAATTAGCTAAGATAGACTGGCAAATGACACTTAAAGGATTGACGGTGGATATGCAATGGCAAGCATTTAAAGGTTGCATGGATGAACTGCAACAAATGTTCATCCCAGTTTGGCAAAAGAATAAATCAAGGAAGGTAGTGCACCCGTGGCTGACAAGAGAAATTAGGGATAGTATCAATTCCAAAGAAGAAGCATACAAATTAGCCAGAGAAAGTGGCTCACCTGAGGACTGGGAGAAATTCAGAGTTCAGCAGAGGAGGACAAAGAGCTTAATTAGGAAGGGGAAAAAAGATTATGAGAGAAAACTGGCAGGCAACATAAAAACGGACTGTAAAAGGTTTTATAGATATGTAAAAAGGAAAAGACTGGTAAAGACAAATGTAGGTCCCCTGCAGACAGAAACAAGTGAATTGATTATGGGGAGCAAGGACATGGCAGACCAATTGAATAATTACTTTGGTTCTGCCTTCACGAAGGAGGACATAAATAATCTTCCAGAAATAGTAGGGGACAGAGGGTCCAGTGAGATGGAGGAACTGAGTGAAATACATGTTAGTAGGGAAGTGGTGTTAGGTAAATTGAAGGGATTGAAGGCAGATAAATCCCCAGGGTCAGATGGTCTGCATCCCAGGGTGCTTAAGGAAGTCGCCCAAGAAATAGTGGATGCATTAGTGATAATTTTTCAAAACTCGTTAGATTCTGGACTAGTTCCTGAGGATTGGAGGGTGGCTAATGTAACTCCACTTTTTAAAAAAGGAGGGAGAGAGAAACCGGGAAATTATAGACCGGTTAGCCTAACGTCAGTGGTGGGGAAACTGCTGGAGTCAGTTATCAAGGATGTGATAACAGCACATTTGGAAAGCGGTGAAATGATCAGACAAAGTCAGCATGGGTTTGTGAAAGGAAAATCATGTCTGACGAATCTCATAGAATTTTTTGAGGATGTTACTAGTAGAGTGGATAGGGGAGAACCAGTGGATGTGGTATATTTGGATTTTCAGAAGGCTTTTGACAAGGTCCCACACAGGAGATTAGTGTGCAAACTTAAAGCACACGGTATTGGGGGTAAGGTATTGGTGTGGGTGGAGAGTTGGTTAGCAGACAGGAAGCAAAGAGTGGGAATAAACGGGACCTCTTCAGAATGGCAGGCAGTGACTAGTGGGGTTCCGCAAGGCTCAGTGCTGGGACCCCAGTTGTTTACAATATATATTAATGACTTGGATGAGGGAATTAAATGCAGCATCTCCAAGTTTGCGGATGACACGAAGCTAGGTGGCAGTGTTAGCTGTGAGGAGGATGCTAAGAGGATGCAGGGTGACTTGGATAGGTTGGGTGAGTGGGCAAATTCATGGCAGATGCAATTTAATGTGGATAAATGTGAAGTTATCCACTTTGGTGGCAAAAATAGGAAAACAGATTATTATCTGAATGGTGGCCGATTAGGAAAAGGGGAGGTGCAACGTGACCTGGGTGTCATTATACACCAGTCATTGAAAGTGGGCATGCAGGTACAGCAGGCGGTGAAAAAGGCGAATGGTATGCTGGCATTTATAGCGAAAGGATTTGAGTGCAGGAGCAGAGAGGTGCTACTGCAGTTGTACAAGGCCTTGGTGAGACCACACCTGGAGTATTGTGTGCAGTTTTGGTCCCCTAATCTGAGGAAAGACATCCTTGCCATAGAGGGAGTACAGAGAAGGTTCACCAGATTGATTCCTGGGATGGCAGGACTTTCATATGAAGAAAGAATGGATGAACTAGGCTTGTACTCGTTGGAATTTAGAAGATTGAGGGGGGATCTGATTGAAACGTATAAGATCCTAAAGGGATTGGAGAGGCTAGATGCAGGAAGATTGTTCCCCATGTTGGGGAAGTCCAGAACGAGGGATCACAGTTTGAGGATAGAGGGGAAGCCTTTTAGGACCGAGATTAGGAAAAACTTCTTCACACAGAGAGTGGTGAATCTGTGGAATTCTCTGCCACAGGAAACAGTTGAGGCCAGTTCATTGGCTATAATTAAGAGGGAGTTAGATATGGCCCTTGTGGCTACGGGGGTCAGGGGGTATGGAGGGAAGGCTGGGGCGGTGTTCTGAGTTGGATGATCAGCCATGATCATAATAAATGGCGGTGCAGGCTCCAAGGGCCGAATGGCCTACTCCTGCACCTATTTTCTATGTTTCTATGTTTCTATTAACTTTTTACCCTTAATTGACCATATTATTCAACTTTCATCTAAATGGTTTCCTTTATATTTAACTTTGATTGGTCATATTAATGCAGTTAAGATGTTTCCTCTGCCAAAATTTTTATATATATTTCAGGCATTACCGATTTTTGTTCCAAAATCTTTTTTTGATAAAGTTGACTCAAAAATTTCTTCATTTATTTGGCAAAATAAAAACCCGAGACTGGGTAAAATACACTTACAGAAAGCTAAGAGAGATGGAGGTTTAGCATTACCTAACTTTAGATTCTACTATTGGGCAATTAATATTCGACATATGAAATTTTGGTTACTTGACCAGGATATACTATCCATTCCTAAATGGGTAGCATTGGAATTACAATCTGTTCAGGGCTATACACTTGGCTCTATTTTAGGTTCCTCTCTTCCTTTTGATTTGAAACGCCTCAAACAGGTCTCTAACTCGATAGTTAAATATACCCTACGTATTTCGTTTCAATTCAGAAATTTTTTTTATCTTAACCAATTTGGGCTAGCGATTCCTATTTTAGGTAACATATTTTTTCCTCCCTCTTTTACGGATCGTGCTTTTCAAATTTGGAAGACTGAGGGTATTTCACAGTTTTTGGATTTATTTTTAGATGGTTCCCTTATGTCTTTTGAACAATTATCTAATAAATATAATTTATCAAGAATACATTTTTTTTAGATATCTGCAAGTTAGAAATTTCCTAAGTACTATATTTTCTTCCTTTCCAATGCTTCCTCCTACATATATTTTAGATACTATAATTAACCTTAATCCATGTCAGAAAGGTGCATCGGCTATGATTTATAATATTATTATGAAACTTAGGAAAGCTCCATTTGATAAGATTAGGGTAGATTGGGAACAGGAATTGGGTTCTATCATTTCCGTGGATGACTGGGGGCAGATTTTACTATTAGTCAATACTTCCTCTATCTGTGCTAAACATTCCCTAATTCAATTTAAAGTTGTTCATAGAGCACATATGTCCAAAGATAAATTAGCTCGCTTTTATTCTCATATTAATCCTTTTTGTGATAGATGTCCGGGGCAGATAGCCTCTTTAACTCATATGTTTTGGTCTTGTCCTACTCTGGAAATTTTTTGGAGAGACATTTTTAATATTATCTCAAAGGTATTGAATATAGATATCTCTCCTCACCCTATTACTGCTATCTTTGGACTACCTAAAATTTCCAGTAATCTTTCTCCTTCAGCCCGTAGAATGATTACATTTCTTACTTTAATGGCGAAAAGATGTATCTTACAACATTGGAAAGAGCTTAATGTTCCAACTACCTTTTTTTGGTTTTCTCAGACGATATTATGCTTGAATTTGGAGAAATTAGAAGCAATCTTTATGATTCCTCACTTAAATTTGAACAGACCTGGAGATCTTTTATTCAATATTTTCATTTAATGTAATTTTTTTTCTTCTCTTTTTTGCTCCATATTTATATACCCTTCTTGTTTTTTTTACTGTTTTTAATGGAGGTCGGGTTTGAGGACGTGATTTTAAGTTCTTTAACTCTACTTGGTTCCAAGTTAGCCCATTGCTTTGCTTTGCTTTTAGTTTAGTTGGACGGTGGGTTTTTTTTTGGGGGGGGGGTTCCTTTTCTCTATTGATATATATATATATATATATATATATATATATATATATATATATATATATATAGATATATATATATATAAAAGTTAGTATACTATTATGTTACCTTAGTATGTTATGTTTAAATTACATTGTTTGTATCATTTTTTTCTGTATTAATATCTCCTGTAATTTTATTATATTCTAACAGTGTATTAGTGCCTATATGGCTTACCTTTTTGTATACTTATTCAATAAAAAGATTTAAAAAGAAAGAAAGGCATGGACAGAGTGGATGTGACAAAGTTGTTTCCCATGATGGGGGAGTCTAGTACGAGAGGGCATGACTTAAGGATTGAAGGGCGTCCATTCAGAACAGAAATGCGAAGAAATTTTTTTAGTTAGAGGGTGGTGAATCTATGAAATTTATTGCCACGGGCAGCAGTGGAGGTCAAGTCATTGGGTGTATTTAAGGTAGAGATTGATAGGTATCTGAGTAGCCAGGGCATCAAAGGTTATGGTGAGCAGGTTGGGGAGTGGGACTAAATGGGAGAATGGATCAGCTCATAATAAAATGGCGGAGCAGACTCGATGGGCCGAATGGCCAACTTCTGCTCCTTTGTCTTATGGTCTAAGTAACTAGTTTGTGTTTGTAATTGTTGTAATCTTTTCCTTACATTTACAGTAACTTTTATTTTACTTTTCTGACTATGGGTGGTGTTTTTTTTACGATAAACATATTTCTTTTGGGTTGCCTTCTGGAAAGACAGCGTTAGATTTATCTGCAGATTTAGCATTGGCCACTTTCTGGCTTTTTTCTGAGTTTTTGTGGGAGGGGGTGGTATTTTTGTTCCTATTTTCAATTTAGTTTTTTTCTTTAAATGGGCTGACTTGAAACTACCAAAATGTCCGAAATGTCGTGACTTCCGGTTCCACTTTGGACCTTCTTTCCTCTTCTAGGGTCATGAGTTTATATTCTGGTTAACCCTTTACATACCTTATGCTCGATTTCAGTACTATGGATAAGATTATTAATTTGGTTTCTTGGAATACAAATGGCTTAAACCACCCGATTAAACTGAAGAAAATCTTTTAAAGTATTCCACAGAATGAATGCTCACATTATCTTTGTACAAGAAACTCATGTCCAGAAAGAGGATAATCAGCCTTTTTTTAGGTTCTGGAAGGAAGAACAGTACCACTCGAATTCACAGGCCAAAGTAAAAGGCATTTCTATTTTTATAGATCCGTTAATTTCATTTTTGCATCATGAGACTATTTCAGATCCAAATGGTAGATTTTTGTTAATTACTGGTTTGATATTTAACAAAAAAGTTGTTATGCTTAATGTTTACGCCCCAAATGTTGATTGTCCTGAATTTTTTAAGAATCTCTTTACATCCCTTCCTCATTTAAATGATTATATGTTGATAATGGGTGGAGATTTTAACTGCTGTTTAAATCCTTTGATGGATAGGTCCATGTTCAATCAAGTACTTCCAAACAAATCGGCTACTCATTAACTTTTTTATGGTTGACTCTGGAATCTCAGAAATTTGGAGATTCTTACATCCCAATGAGAAAAAGTTCTCATTTTTTTCACATGTATATCATTATTCAAGAATTGATTATTTTCTTATTGACTCTTGATTAATTCCACTTGTTATTGACTGCAAATATGACTCCATTGCTGTCTCTGATCATGCGCCATTGACACTATCTATTAAGTCAATGGATACATCTTCTAGTACTAGACAATGGCAATTTAATACCACTTTGCTTCAGGATTCGGACTTTATTAATTTTATTGAGAAAAAGATTAAGTTTTTCTTTACAACGAATTTTATGGAGGGAATTTCCACCGGGGTACTATGGAATACTTTTAAAGCATATATTCGTGGACAAATTATTTCACATGCTGTTGGATTAAAAAAGTGAACTGATAATGAAATACTTAAACTGGTTGACAAGATCAAAGATATTGACAAGAAATATTCTATAGCTCCCAATCAGGAGCTTTACAAAGAGAGAGTTGAACTTCAAATGGAACGTAGTCTATTGCTATCATTTTCTATCGAAAGCCAATTTATTAAAACTAAGAGTCAATTCTATATACATGGTGATAAAACTGGGAAACTATTGGCTAATCAATTGAAATCGGCTTCGGTTAAGTGCCAGATTGTTAAGATTCGTAAAAAAGAGGGCACTCTGACGGTTGATCATGATGAGATAAATAAATCCTTTCAAGAATTTTATACCTCCCTATATCAAACAGAATTTCCTGATGACTCCACTATAATGCATGAATTGTTAAAGAAATTGAATATTCCAATATTATCATCCAATGAACGTTTAAAACTACATGTACCTATTACGGTAGAAGAAATAAAAAGTGCTATTTCTTCGACAAACTCAGGTAAAGCACCTGGCCCAGACGGATATACAGTAGAATTTTTAAAATTTTTCTCGACTATACTGTCTGCTTGGTGATGTAGAATCTTTAGGGATGCAGTATCTATAGGTAAATTACCACAATCTTTTTATCGAGCTTCTATTTCCCTAATTCTCAAAAAAGATAAGCATTCTACTGAATGTGCATCTTATAGGCTTATATCTTTGCTGAATGTGGATTCTAAGATTTTTTCTAAAATATTGGCAATGAGATTGGAGAATGTATTGCCTCAAATTATTTCTGTTGATCAGACTGGATTTATTAAAAATCATTACTCTTTCTTTAATATTAGGAGATTAATGAATATTGTTTATACTCCTTCACCTAGAACTCCAGAATGCGTCATTTCATTGGATGCTGAGGAAGCCTTTGATAGAGTCAAATGGATATATTTTTTTAAAATGCTTGAGAAATTTAATTTTAGTCTGATATTTATATCTTGGATTAACTTGATATATCTTACTCCTTTGGCTTCAGTATTTACTAATAATCAAAGATTTCCCCTTTTTTATTTATTCTGTGGCACTAGGTAAGGTTGCCCTCTTAGTCCACTACTATTCGACATTGCCCTGGAACCGTTAGCTATTGCTAATCGTGACTCCCCTAATATATTTGGTATTACCTGTGGAAATGAGACACATAAATTATCACTATATGCAGATGATCTACTATTATATATTTCTAACCCGGGGAAATCCATTCCGCCAGTATTAACTCTGCTGGCTCAGTTCAGTAGTTTTTCTGATTATAAATTGAACCTAGGCAAGAGTGAACTTTTACCATTAAATATGCAGGCTCCCATTTATAGATGTTCACCATTCAGAGTGATTACTGACTATTTTACTTATTTGGGAGTTAAAATTGCTAAGAGACACAAGGACTTATCCAAGCTCAACCTAATACCGTTAATTAGTCAGCTTAAACAACTGATTTCTAAGTGGTTCCCATTGTCTCTATCACTGATTAGTGCTATTAAAATGATTATTCTACCTAAATTTTTATATCTACTCCAAGCGATATCAATTTTTATTCCTAAATCTTTTTTTGATACTATTGATTCTAAAATTTCCTCCTATATATGGCAGAATAAAAATCCCAGGTTAAGTAAAAAAAAATTTACAGAAGTCCAAGAAAGATGGTGGTTTAGCATTGCCTAATCTAAGATTCTATTATTGGGCAATTAATATTCAATATATTGGACACAAGATTGGAATATAATTCCAAGTCCACATTGGGTAAACTTTGAAGGCTACTCTGTACAAGGGTTCTCTTTGGCTTCCAGTTTAGGAACTTCACTTCCTTTTGTATTATCTAAATTGAATAAAAAATGGTTAATCCAATAAATAAACATATATTACGAATATGGTTTCAATTTCGTAAATTTTTTGGTTTTAACAAATTTATATTATCAAGCCCTATTATATCTAATTTTTTTCAACCCTCTGTTATGGATCAAGCCCTTTTGATATGGAAAATGAAAGGTATAACATGTTTCCATGACTTATTTCTGAATAACTGCTTCATGTCTTTTGAACAGTTACCTAATAAATTTAATTTGCCCAGATCCCACTTCTTTAGATATTTACAAATAAGAAACTTTTTAAATACCATGCTGCCTACCTTCCCGAGTTCACACCCTACTAATATCATCGATAAAATTTTAGGTTTAAATCCCTTTCAGGAGGGATTAATAGCAACTATTTATGATATTGAAATTACAGCCAGGTATATCTGATAAAATTAAAAATGAATGGGAAAGGGAACTTCAACTTTGCCTACCTATAGAGAAATGGGATAAAATTTTTTGATTAGTTAGTTCCTCCTCTATATGTGCCAAACATACGCTAATATAATTTAAAGTAGTGCATAGGGCCCATATGTCTAAAGATAAACTAGCCCATTTTTAATCCCAATCCTCCTACCACATTTCAATGGTTTTTCCAATCTATATCATGTTTAAGTTTAGAAAAAAATCAGAAGTGACATTTTTGATTCTTAAATTTGAAGAGACTTGGAAACCATTTGTTCAACATTTTCATATGATGTAACTTGACCTTTCCGAATCCTTCTTATTAACTTAAAATATATGAATAGAGGAGCGGAGTTGACGACATTATTGAATGTATTCAATTTAAGATATTGGTCCAGCCTTGTTTTGTCCCGTTTGCTTTTTTTGGGGGGGTTAGTATTTTGGGTTTTTTTTTTGGTTTTTTGAGGGGAGTCTTCTTTGCATTTTTTTTCCTTTTTTCTCTATGATTAACTATATTAAGAGTTTAGAAGTCTATTACACCTGCATTATTTGAAGTCTTTTTTGTACATATTTATCAACAATAAGATTATTCCAATCTCTCTCTGTGACAATATTGTTATTCTGTTTATAATTTTGGAAAATTAATAAAAAGATTTAAAAAGAAAGAAAGAGACAACAAACTGTCTCAACTTCACCACTCCTCTGTCCAATTCTAACCTCACTGCTTCCGAACGCACTGCTCTCCACTCTCTCCGCACTAATACCAGCTTCACCATCAAACCAGCAGATGGGGGGGTTGCTGTAGTAGTCTGGTGGACTGACCTCTTCCTTGCTGAGGCCAGGCGACAACTCTCAGACACCTCCTCTTACTCACCCCTCGAACAGGACCCCACTAAGGAGCACTAGGCCATTATCTCCCACACCATCACTGACCTTATTACCTCTGGGGATGTCCAATCCACCACCACCAACCTCATAATTCCCACACCTTGCATCTCCTGTTTCTACCTCCTACCCAAGATCCACAATCCTGCCTGTCCAGGTAGACCCATTGTTTCAGCTTGTTCCTGCCTCACCAAACATGTATCTGCATACCTTGACTGTGTTTTATCTCCTACCCCCTAGTTCAGTTCCTTCCTACCTATGTTTTCTCTGGATCTTTTCAATGACTTTACGTGCCAGATCCCAGTCATCTCATTTTCACTATGAATGTCCAGACTCTTTCCACCTCAATCCCACGTCAGATGGGTCTTAAAGCTCTCTGTTTCTTTCTGGACAACAGACCCAACCTGTTCCCCTCCACCACCACTCTCCTCGTCTGGTAGAACTGGCCCTCACTCTCAATAATTTCTCCTTTCCTTCCACTCTCTTCAAACCAAAGTTGTAGCCGTGTGCACCCGCATGGGTCCCAGCTATGCCTGCCATTTTGTTTGCTACGTGGAACAGTTAATGTTCCAAGCCTACACCAGTATCACTCCCCAACTTTTCCTATGCTACGTTGACAACTGCATTGGTGCTGCTTCCTGCACCCATGCCGAGCTCACCGACTTCATCAATTTTGCTTCCAACTTCCACCCTTCCTGCAAACTTATCTGGTCCATTTCTGACACCTCTCTCCCCTTTCTGAAGTGTCTGAGTGCACCTGCGCTGGTCGTGCATGCAGCCTGTTACAGCCGTTCCGACTAGTATTCTTACTTTTTTCTTCTTACTTTTTTAACTTATGTTATTTGTTGTATTTTTTTCATGGCAACACGTTGAAGCTGCACCCTCTCTAACATGCTGGTAGAGAGAGTTTTATTTGGGTTTTTAGCACTGGAAATAGTTACATTCCAACACATCTCATTAGCCGGCCAGCAGTATAATCGCATTGTTTATTCCAGGGACCAGCTGACTGCGCTTATGCCGGCCGGTTTAGTGAGCTGAGCAGCAAACATCCCTGCTGAAATCTGGAGGAAAACACACAGAGGATGCAGAGGGGGATCACAAAGGCGAGGAAAGAGGACCGGGTCGAGACAACAGAGACTTATGGAGAAGAGGAGTTCGGTGGGTAATAAAATGGTCGAGTTGACGGCGCTAGCCAGGAGTCAGAGAACATTTCGGGAGAGCAGTGTTATGTGTTTTACTGAAACGGGGCTGCACAAGGACATACCCGATCAAAACTTTTCCATGGATGGCTTCCAGACCGTTCGGGCTGACCGGAAGTGCACTGAGAGCGGTAAGCGTAAAGGAGTTGGGGGCTTACTGTTCTGGTTAACAATGGATGGTGCAATCCTGGTCATATTACGATCGAGGAACGTGTTTGTAGACCGGATATTGGACTTTCTGCTGTTGGACTCTGGCCATATTCAACCAAAATACAACACTGGGCATCACGGGAGGTTGTTCCTGCCTGTGGCCATCGAACTTTGCAGCTCCTCCCGTGGAGAGTCAGACACCCTGAGCCAATAGGCTAGTCCTGGACTTATTTCCATCTGGCATAGTTTGCATATTGTTGTTTGATTGTTTGTGGTTTTTGTATTGCTATATTTATGCTCTATTCTTGGTTGGTGCGGCTGTAACGAAACTGAATTTCCCTGGGGATCAATAAAGTATATCTATCTATCTACCTATCTTCTCAATCTCTGTCTCTATCTTTGGAAACACTTTACCTACTGATAACTTTTATAAACTCACTGATTCTTACAGCTACCTGGACTATACCTCTTCCCACCCTATCACTTGTAAAAATGCCATCCCCTTCTCTCAATTCCTCTCCCTCCGTTGCATCTGCTCTCAGGATGAGACTTTTCATTCCAGAATAAAGTATCTGCCCTCCTTCTTCAAAGACAGGGGCTTTCCTTCCTCCACTATCAATGCTGCCCTCAACCGTATCGCTTCCATTTTGCACACGTCTGCCCTCACTCCATGATCCCGCCACCCCACCAGGGCTAGGGTTCGGTTCCTCTTGCCCTCACTTACCACCCCACCAGCCTCTGCGTCCAGCACATAATTCTCTGCAACTTCTGCCATCGCCAATGGGATCTCACAGCCAAGCACATCTTTCCATCCCCCAACTTTCTGTAGGGATCGCTCCTCACATGACTTCCTTGTCTATTCATCCCTCTCCACTGATCTCCCTCCTGGTACTTACACTTCCATTTGAACAAGTGCCACACCTGCCCCTACACTTCTTCCCTCACTACCACTCAGGGTCTCAAACAGCGCTTCCAGTTGAGGCGACTCTTCACCTGAGAGTTTGTTGAGGTCATCAAATGTATCCAGTGCACCTGGTGTGGCCTCCCATATATTAGTGAGACCCTACGTAAATTGGGAGACTGCTTCATCGATAACTATGCTCCATTTTGCAGAAAAAGTGGGATCTCCTGGTGGCCACCCATTTCATTTCAACTTCCAGTTCCCATTCCAACATGTCAGTCCATGGCATCCTCTACTGCCACAATGAGGCCACACTCATGTTGGAGGAGCAACACCTAAATTCCATCTGGGTGGCCTCCAAAATGGCAAGAACGCCAATTTCATGAACTTCTGGTAATTGTCCCTCCTCCCTGTGGCAACGTGAATGAAATCACCGGAGAAAGGGTTACTGGTACATACAAGGCAGCTTCCTTATTCAACAAAACAAGGTTCAGCAGGCATCATACGCACAGAGACGCTTTCGGTGGAAAGGTCTGCTGCCCAACGTGGGGCTCGATATTTATTTGCTACACACAAAGGGCAATTCATATTTACAAAGTATAGACAATGCTTTCTTCTGAAGCTACATACAAAACTTAACGTCTGAATACCAGCCGAGACCTGTTGGCGTCTGTCGAATGAATGTAATCAGGTGTTAAGTTTTGTATGTACATCCCACCACAGGCCAGTGCCAACCTGGCTTTCAATGAACTATACAAAACCATCAATATCCATGGAACTACCCAGCCAGAGGCTGCTTTCATCATCACTGGAGCCTTTAACCAAGCGTCGCTGACTAGAGCATACCCGAAGCTCTGCCAACACATCGGAATGTGCACACGGGGAGGAAGCATACTCAACCACTGCTACTCTCCCTTCTGCAATGCCTACGAAGCACTTCTGCGCCCTCTGCTTCGAAAGTCTGACCATTCCTCCATTTTGCTCCTGCAGAAACTGAAACAGGAAATGGCCAAAGTGAAAACCATCCACTGCTGGTCCAACCAATCAGACTCAATGTTACAAGACTGTTTTGATAGCGCCACCTGGGAGGTATTTCCAGCTGAGAACATCTCCAAAACACAGAAGTGGTCACAAGCTTCATTCGGCAATGCAGTGAAGACATAGTTCCCCAAAAATCAGTCAGGGTCTACCCAAACCAGAAGCCTTGGATAAATAGTTGAGAGGCGGAACTTAGGAGGATGATGGTGCTTAACAGCAACTCCTCTGTTTGCATCTTTGAAAACAGTTCTATTTCTATGTTTGATATCTCTATTTTTCCCTTTCAAGGTTCTTTGAAGACCCTGACCTGGAGTTACACACTGACTTCAGTTCTTTGCGGAAATGGGACCCACTCTCAGGGCCTCATGACCGGCTGCTTTTCGATATGCCAACAACGCAGCCTGGAAGACTAGCGCGCCTTTAGGGTGCCAGATTTTCTTGGCTCTGGAGGCGGGCAGATTCAAGGCCGGTGCTGCCGCCTGATACGTCCTGGGAGACGGAAGATAGTAAGCAGCGAGCTGGCTGGTGGCTGTGTGCCCAGGCACCCGAGTTCTTTGCGCACAGAAAAAGCAACGCAATAGACTTTTAACAACGTAAATCAGCAAGTTGTTTGTTATGTCTCCCCTGTCACTGTGAAATGGAGACACCTCTTTTTCCCTTATTAGGGAGAGAGAGAGAGAGACTGTGGTATGTCGAATTACCGGGTGAACGAGTAGTCTTTGGGGTACTGCAAGTCTCTGTCTTTATTGATGCTTTGCTGCACGCTTGAGTGCTCAGCTGGGGGTGCCAATGGTTTTTTGCTTGGGGGGGGGAGGTTATTGCTTTGCTGCTGCTTATGCGTGGGAGGGTGGAATTGGGAGGGAAGCTTTTGGGGATTCTAACATTTAACTGTCATTCATCCTTTGGAGCACTCCTCTGTTTCCGTGGATGCTTGCAAAGAAAAAGAATTTCAGGATGTATATTGTATACATTTCTCTGACATTAAATGTACCTATTGAAATAGTTCAATGCGTGTTGCTCTCAACGCGAGAGATAAAGCCTTCACCTTCAGAGACCAACAGGAGCTCAAAAGGTGGCTCTATGATTTACGTGGAGCCATCAGGGTGGCAAGATGGCAACAGAGGGACAATCTCCAGTCAGAACTTTGCGACAGTGACACGCGCAGCATATGTCAAGGACTACACACCACCGCGGACGTCAAGAGGAAACGCAGCAGTACAGCCCACATCACCGCCTCTCTCCCGGATGAGCTAAACGTATATTTTTGCTCATTTCGAGGTTGACAAGACTGAATCCCCGAGTACAGACATCGACGATGCCTGCTCCTTGGTCACCTCTGAGGCTGAGGTACAGTGAACATTCCAACGTGTCAACAGACCCAAGGCAGCGGGGCCGGACGGCATCCCAGGGTGCGTCCTCAAAGTTGTGTGTGGAACAGCTGGCTGGGTTGTTTATGGACATTGTTAATCTCTCCCTCTCCCAGTGTGTAGTGCCCTCCTGTTTCAAATTGCGCATCATTGCCCGTGTACCTAAACAAACCAAAGTGGCACGCCTGAATAATTGGCATCCTGTCACACTCAACTCAATTATAAGCAAATGCTTTGAGAGTCTGGTTAAAGACTACATCTGCAGCATGCTACCGCCCACACTGGACCCCCTACAATTCGCCTACTGACAGAACCAGTCTACCAATGTCGCCATACCCACAGCACTATACATGGTCCTCACTCACCTGGAGAAGGAGGATGCATATTTTCGAATGCTGCTCCTGGACTACATTTCAGCATTCAAACTATAATTCCCTCCAGACTTGACAGAAAGCTCAGGGCCTTGTGCAGCTGGATCCTAGACTTCCTATAGGATCACCAACAGGTGGTAAGGATGGGCTCCCTCACCTCTGCCCCTCTGCTTTCTACACAGGTGTCCCCCAGGGAGCCAGTGTGCGCAAAAATCTTACGTTGTACAAATTTTTTTCCTGTGACAAAAGTATGTGTGCACTGAATGCACACATGGCACAGTTTATGTAGGTTTACAAAATATTTGACATAAAACTGCACAAAATAACAACAAAATAACATACATATTTAAGTCACTCAGCTATTTTTTCTCTCTCCTGTCTTTGGCATTTACCCATTCTTTGTAAACTTTATCTAGACTAATAGATGTAAGCATTCTGCAGGTTGCTCGGGATTGGAAAATGGACGTGGACTTGGAAAAAAAGCTTGCGTTTCCCCCAGACATTGCAGCTACAACACTCTGGCCAGACATAGTCCTGTGGTCCACAACAGCCAAGTTGGCATATGTTGTGGAATTAACACCATGGGAAGATGGTGTCGAAGAAGCTTATGAGAGGAAAAAGACCAAGTACTCTGAACTGGCAACTGAAGCTGCCCAGAATGGCTGGAAGACCAAGATTTTCCCTTCAGAAGTGGGATGCAGGGGACCAGTCTATTGAAGAAGATGGGGGTGAGGGGTCACTCCCTCCAACAAGCAATCAAGTCCTTGTCAAATGCAGCAGAAGAAAGCAGCAATTGGATTTGGATTAAAAGGAAAGACAACAACTGGGCTGCAAGATGAAGACAGGAGGGTATGGAACTGAGGGGGGTGTATCTGGGATGTCAGGTAGCACCATTGAGCTCTCTGGAGACTTTGTGGGCTTATCAACGAAACGTCAAAGAAGGAGGGTGCCCACCTGATGACCCCAATGACATACCTATCCTCCTTCCTTGTCACCACTCCAAACCCACTGCCAACATCGAGAGTGCCAACTTACCATAGGGATTGAAACATCAAGTCCTAGTAGCTCTACTTCCATCCAATTGATAGCTTTTGATTCTCATTAACATATCCAAATGACATTCACCTAAACGGTTTCTCAGCTTGTTTTTGAGTTGACTCATTAGGCTAAAACAGTCCTCACCAGATGCAAGGTTCCCCCAATGTCCAACAACTGTGCAAGGTCGCAAAACTGCTCATTTTGAAGTACAAATGCCACCATTTGAGCAAAGTTTGAAATCAGTTTGGATTTAATTTTCTCTTGCACGGAAAATTTGAAATCATTAAACTGTCTAACTATTACAGTATTTTCAGCTAGAAAATCATAATATTTTAGACACAAGGCATTAACTTGATCATCGCCAAATGTGAAGTCACAATCTGCAATTGCGGAGAAATCAAAAGCTGACCATTCTTGTACCTCATCTTCAGGAAACCTTTCTTCTAAATGAACACAAAGACTACTTATAAAAGTCAACAGCGAACTTGTATCTACTGTGACGTTTTCTTCACGTTGTTGGCTTAGCAAAACTTTAACTTTGTCACTCCACGAAACATTGTCTCCCAGATACTGCTTTCTTACCTTGTTAATTTTGACTCGGGCAAAATGAAGTTAATCAATCGGTGACGTGCATTGTGGTATTTGAAAAACCGACTAACTAGTTAACAGAAACATTGAGCTAAAAGATTATTTTCAATAAGTATAATTATTAATTACTATGTTATTTTAGGTAACTAACCTTTTGTGTGCACATTAATTTCCTTTGTGCGCTGGCTGAAAAACGTGCGTGCGCGCGCACACGCACACAGCTTAGAGGGAACATAGGTCCTGAGTCCCCTCCTCTACTCCCTTTACACCCACAACTGTACTGCCACACTCAGCTCCAATCTGCTGATCAAATTGGCAGATGACACGACTTTGATCGGCCTTATTTCTAGCGGTAATGAGACAGCCTACAGAGAAGAGATTAACACCCTGACACAGTGGTACCAGGATAACAACCTCTCCCTCAATGTCCAAAAAACAAAAGAGCCTATTGTGGATTACAGGAGGAATGGAGACAGACTCGGCCCAATCAGCATCATTGGGACTGCAGTTTAAAGGGTGAGTAGTTTCAAGTTCCTCGGTATACACATCATCAAAGATCTCACCTGCACTGTACACACCAGCTTTGTGGCAAAAAAAAAGCACAACAGCATCTCTTCCACCTCAGGTGACTGAAAAAGTTTGGCCCGGGCCCCTAAATCCTCAAGACCTTCTACAGGGGCACCATTGAGAGCATACTGACTGGCAGTTGTCCCTGATGACCACACCTGCAGAAGGTGCATCCAGCTGCAGCTCCTATCAGAGCGAGTTAGGGAATTGGAGCTGGAGCTGGATGAACTACGGATCATTCGGGAGGCAGAGACAGAGATAGATAAGAGTTATTGGGAGGTAGTCACACTGAAAAGACAGAGCACCCCTGTGGCCATTCCCATCAACAATAAGTATACCGTTTTGGATACTGTTGGTGGGGATGACCTACCAGGAACAAGTTGCAGTGGTCCTGTCTCTGGCACTGAGGTTGGACCCTCGACTCAAAAGGGGAGGAGGGAAGAGAGGACAGCGGTAGTGATAGGGGATTCTATAGTCAGGGGGGCAGATAGGAGATTTTGTGGGGGAGATCGGGAGTCTCGGGTGGTACGCTGCCTCTCTGGTGCCGGGGTCTGCGACATCTCAGATCAGGTGCAGGTTATTCTCGAGAGGGAAGGCAAGAATCCAGATGTTGTGGTCCATGTAGGGACCAACGACGTGGGTAGGAAGAGTGAGGGGGTCCTGCATAGTGAGTTCAGGGAGTCAGGTGCGAAGCTGAAGGGCAGGACCTCCAGGGTAACAATCTCAGGATTGCTACCTGTGTCACGTGCGAGTGAGGCGTGGAACAGAATGATTACACAGATCAATACATGGCTGAGAGGATGGTGCAGGAGGGAGGGCTTCAGGTTTTTAGATAATTGGGCTTTGTTCCAGGGAAGGTGGGATCTGTTCCGACGGGACGGTTTACACCTGAACTGGAGGGGTACTAACATTCTTGCAGGAAAGTTTGCTAGTGCTGCTTGGGAGGGTTTAAACTAAATTTGCAGGGGCAGGGATCCAGAATGTGAGAGAGGATAGCAAGATGAAGTATAAAGGACAGGTGGGGACTACACGGTTCTGGAATATTAAGTGTGAAGTAGAGAAAGGTGAGGCGGAACGAGTGATAAGGAGGATACATGTGCAGAGGGATGGTCTGACAGAGCATGGAGTTAAATGTGCAGGAAGAGTAACCAAATTTAAGAAGGGCAACAAAATTCAAGGGGTGTATAGCCCGGTGAGAGTCCGGGGAGCTGGGTTATGCACAATAGGCAGCGATTTAAACAGAGAGAGGAGAAATGGGTTAAAAATTCTATATCTGAATGCACAAAGTGTCAGAAATAGAGCAGATGAGCTTGAAGCTCAGGTGCGAATGGGTAACTATGATGTTGTTGGGATAACGGGAGACATGGCTGCAGGGGGATCAGACCTGGAAATTGAATGTACAAGGGTATACGTGCTATCGAAGGGACAGAAAGGTGGGCAGAGGGGGTGGGGTGGCCCTGTTGGTGAGGAATGAGATTCAGTCCCTTGCAAGGGGGAACATAGAATCAGGAGAAGTAGAGTCAGTGTGGATAGAACTGAGGAACAGTAAGGGCAAAAAGACCCTAATAGGTGTTATCTACAGGCCCCCAAACAATAGCATGGATATTGGGTGCAAGTTGAATAGGGAGTTAACAATGGCATGTGGCAAAGGAAATGTCGCAGTAGTTATGGGGGATTTCAACATGCAGGTGAACTGGGAAAATCAGGTTGGTACTGGACCCCAGGATAGGGAGTTTGTAGAGTGCCTATGGGATGCATTTTTGGAGCAGCTAGTACGAGAGCCGACCAGGGATAAGGCTATTCTGGATTTAGTGTTGTGCAATGAACAGGATTTGATAAGTGATCTTGAAGTAAAGGAGCCATTAGGAGGTAGTGACCATAATATGGTATGTTTTTATCTGCAAGTTGAGAGGGATAAGGGCAGATCAGAAGTGTCAGTATTGCAGTTGAACAAAGGAGACTATGGAGCCATGAGGGAGGAGCTGGCCAAAATTGACTGGTTGGATATCCTAGCAGAAAAGACAGTGGAACAGCAATGGCAGGTATTCTTGGGAATAATGCACAAGGTGCAAAATCAGTTCATCCCCCAGAGAAGAAAGGGTTCAAAGGGAGGAAAGTGGCCACAGTGGTTGACAAAGGAAGTCAGAGATAGCATAGCATTAAAAAAGAAGTATAACAGAGCTAAGGTGAGTGGGAAGACGGAGGACTGGGAAATTTTTAAGGAGCAACAGAACTTAATTAAAAAGGCAATACGGGGAGAAAAATTGTGGTATGACTGCAAGCTAGCTTGGAATATAAAGGAGGATAGCAAAAGTTTTTTTAGGTATGTGAAGAGAAGGAAGATAGTTAAGAACAATGTTGGGCCCTTGAAGAATGAATTGGGAGAAATTGTTATGGGAAACAGAGAAATGGCAGACGAATTTAATAAGTACTTTAGATCTGTCTTCACTAGGGAAGACACAAGCAATCTCCCAGATGTATGGATGGGCCAAGGACATAGGGTAACAGAGGAACTGAAACAGATTGACATTAGGAAGGAAACGGTGATGAGTAGACTGATGGGACTGAAGGCTAACAAATCCCCAGGTCCAGATGGTCTGCATCCTAGGGTACTAAAGGTGGCGGCTCTGGAAATTGCGGATGCATTGGTGATCATTTTCCAATGTTCCTTAAATTCAGGATCAGTTCCTGAGAATTGGCGAATGGCTAATGTTATCCCACTTTTTATGAAAGGAGGGAGGGAGAAAACAGAGAACTATCACCCTGTTAGCCTAACATCAGTAGTGGGAAGATGCTAGAGTCCATTATTAAAGATGAAATAGCAGCATATCTTGATAGCAGTGATAGGATTGGGCCAAGCCAGCATGGATTTACCAAGGGCAAATCATGCTTGACTAATCTATTGGAGTTTTTCGAGGATGTAACCAGGAAGACAGACGCGGGAGATCCAGTGGATGTGGTGTACCTTGACTTTCAGAAGGCATTTGATAAGGTACCACATAGAAGATTGGTGGGTAAAATCAGAGCTCATGGTATTGGGGGGAGGATATTGACATGGATAGAAAACTGGTTGGCAGATAGAAAGCAAAGGGTAGCAGTGAATGGGTGCTTCTCGGAATGGCAGGTGGTGACTCGTGGGGTGCCACAGGGCTCGGTATTGGGACCACAGCTGTTTACGATTTACGTCAATGATTTAGAGGAAGGCGGTGGATTCTGCAGGGAGCGCTCATGGAGTAAGGTCGTCTCTCTGGCTTCGCTCCATTCCCGTTATCCTTTTTAACCTATGATCTCCTTGATCTAATCAACTTTAAGTACACCAGAAGACTCACTTTATCTCTCTGAATTATCGATTAATTGACTTCCTTTTGTCAATCGCAACTTTTGAGCTTAAAGAAATGAGTACGAGATTTAAAACCAAAGATGGGAAAGATGCTGATGGGAACGGAGGAAAGAAGAAAGGTGACTCTAAACCAACGGAATTAACTTACGAAGTTATGGTGAAGTGTTTGGAGGAAATGTTCGAGCAGCATCGGATAAAATTATCTGAAAGTTTAACTGCTCAATTTGAACAACATCGTCAAAGCCTTAATGAAGATTTAAAATCAATCACGGAATCTTTGAAATTCCTGAATGCTGATGTTCAAAAGCACGATGCAAAAATTTCTGAACTGGATACTAAATCTCAGAAGACGGATACAAAAGTTGAGATCTTAGAGAAGAATCTAGCTTCGACTACTAAACAGCTCCAACAACTTAAATCCAAAGTTATTGATCTTGAGAATCGATCGAGAAGACAAAATTTACGTTTAATTGGCCTACCCGAGGATGTTGAGGTTGGAGATCCTGTAATATTCTTTGCTAAACTTTTAAAGGATTCGTTCGGTTCAGTTTTTCCCAACGATCCTCCATTACTCGGTCGCGCCCATCGTATACCGTGGGTAAAGTCAGCAGCAGCTGTTTCCAAACCCAGACCAGTTATTCTTCGTTTCCATTATGTTAATGTTAAAGAACAACTTCTTCAGATCGCTCGTCGACAAGGGATGATCAAGTATCACCAGCATTCCTTCAGAATAGTTCAAGACTACAGTCCTGAAGTGATGAAGGAACGACTGACTTTTAAACCTTTAATGTCGGAATGCTATCAAAAAAATCTCAAACCGGCACTACTGTATCCTGCACGACTCAGAATCTCTCTTCCCGATGGAAATCGTCGTGTTTTCCACTCTACAACTGCCGCTCAGAGTTTTTTGGATGATAATTTCCCATCTGATACAGATACCCTCTCTTAATCTGTGTCAGGTGCTTCCAGCACCAATTTTTTTTCTCTCTGGTGTTTTTCTTCAAAATAAACCTACTACTACTGTGCGATGAAAGTTTATTATAAGTTTAAGATTTTTGTTCTTTGTTTTTTACTATAGTGATTATTCTATAACTTATATAGAATATTTATCTTCTGTGAATAACATCACTCTCCCTTAGTTAACCTTTTGTTTTAATTTATCCTTTTTTGTTATTACTAATGATCCGATCCGACGGTCATTTGTAGTTATATGCTTCCTATTTTTGATTTTCGCATAATTAAAATGGCGACTTGTCTTTCTTTTTCTATAATTTTTTTTTTCGGGACTCCATGTTCTTATGCTTCTTCTTCCCATAATCCATTTTTCTTATTTTGGAAGCGTTTTTTTTTATTTACTCGTTTATAATTAACTAATTATATGCACTGATACTGGTTTCTTTTATTTTATATATTTTAGTAATTTTTACTATGGAGACTAATTTACAATACTGTTTATTTTTCACATATTAGTCTTTGGGAGGTCACTTATCTAACATATATTTTTGGAGTTGCCCCCTGCAGAAATGGGGTTAAAGTTAGTATTAGTTAGCGCTTTCTTCAGCCTTCTCTGGCTCAGTTCGGGTTTCTATTTGGGGTTGGGGGAGGAGGTGGTCTTTTTCTTTTTTAATTTTTTCTATTGGGCTGATTCAGAACTACAAAGATGTCCCCAGTGTCGAGATTTCCGGTTCCTCTCTAATCATGTATTCCTCTTCCGATTTCATGAGCTCACATTATGGTTAACCCCTTACTCACCAAAGGGTTAATTTTTAGTTATGGTTCATTCTATTAATTTTGTCTCTTGGAATACAAATGGTTTAAGCTATCCAATAAAACGGAAAAAGATTTTCAAAATATTCCAAAGACTGAATGCTTATATTATCTTTGCTCAAGGGACTCATGTAAGGAAAGAGGACAGTCAACGCTTCTTTAAGTTTTGGAAAAAACAACAATACCACTCAAATGCTCAAGCCAAAATTAAAGGCGTTTCAATTTTTATTGATCCCTCAATTACATTCATTCATCAAGACATCATTTCAGATCCTAATGGCAGATTTCTGTTAATTACGGGGGTACTTTTTAATAAAAAGGTCGCTATGGTTAATGTTTACGCTCCGAATGTGGATTATCCTGAATTCTTTAAACATTTACTTACTTCCCTTCCTAATTTAAACGAGTATATGTTGATAATGGGCGGTGATTTTAATTTATGTTTGAATCCCATGTTGGATAGATCCACAAGTAGTCCGGCTTTACCGAATAAGTCGGCTACTATTATCAACTCTTTTATGTTGGATGCTGGGATTTCAGAAATTTGGAGATTTCTACATCCAAATGATAAGGAATTCTTCTTTTTTTCACATGTTCACCGTTCTTTTTCCCGAATTGATTATTTCCTGATTGACTCTCGTTTGATTCCATATGTAGTTGATTGTAATTATGACATTATTGCTATTTCAGATCATGCTCCATTGAAACTTTCCATCAAGTTAATGGATACCTTTTGTACTACCAGACAATGGCGATTTAACCCTATTTTGCTTCAAGATCAGGACTTTGTCAAATTTATAAAGGAGCAGATTGATTTCTTCTTTTCAACAATACTACGGATGAAGTTTCCAACGGAACTGTTTGGGACGCCTTTAAAGCTTATATCCGTGGTCAGATTATTTCCTATTCGGCCGGTTTGAAAAGACGTATTAACAATGAAATACTTCTACTGGTTGATAAAATTAAAGAAGTTGATAAAAAATATGCTATTTCTCCTAGCAAGGAGCTGTACAAACACAGCTGTACAAACTATGTTCCAATTGGAACATAGCTTATTATTAACATCCTTGATCGAAAATCAATTAATGAGAACTAGGAGTGATTTTTATATTCATAGTGATAAATCGGGTAAATTACTGGCTAACCAATTGAAATTTGATTCGGTTAAACGTCAAATTACTAAGATCCGCAAACAGGATGATACTTTCACAGTTGATCATGTTGGGATAAACCAAACCTTTCAAGAATTTTATACGCCTTTATATCATTCTGATTTTCCTCATGATTCTAATTTCATGCATGATTTTTTAAGTAAATTGAGTTTTCCGAAACTATCTCCCGAAGATTGCCTATCATTAGAAACTTCCATTTCAGAGGAAGAAATAATAACTGCAATCTCATCATTAAATTCCGGTAAAGCACCCGGTCCCGATGGGTTTACAGTGGAATTTTTTAATTTTTTTTCCTCCATTCTTTCTTCTAAGTTGTCTAGAATATTTAAGGAAGCAATTAGTTTAGGTAAATTACCACAATCGTTTTATGAAGCCTCTATTTCCTTAATTCTTAAAAAGAATAAAGATCCTACGGATTGTGCATCCTACAGACCGATATCTCTTCTGAATGTAGATTCAAAAATTTTTTCAAAAATTCTAGCTACTAGACTGGAGAAGGTGTTACCTCAAATTATTTCCATGGATCAAACCAGATTCATTAAAAATCGCTATTCATCTTTTAATATTAGGAGGTTAATGAATATTGTTTATACCCCCTCACTTAGTACCCCGGAATGTACTATCTCATTAGATGCTGAGAAAGCCTTTGACAGAGTTGAATGGCCTTATTTATTTAATGTTCTTGAGAAATTTAATTTTAATTTGACATTTATATCTTGGATTAAATTATTATATTACTCCCCGGTAGCCTCGGTCTGTACAAATAATTATAGATCTCCTTTTTTTCGTCTTTTTCGCGGTACTAGGCAAGGTTGCCCTCTTAGTCCTTTACTATTTAATATTGCTCTTGAACCTTTAGCAATTGCTATCCGTGACTTGCCAAATATTGTTGGTATTACCCGTGGAAATGAAATACATGAACTATCATTATATGCAGATGATTTGTTGTTATATATCTCTAACTCGGAGAAGTCAATTCCTGCTATCTTAGATCTGTTAGCTCAATTTAGTAACTTTTCTGGTTACAAATTGAATCTTAGTAAGAGTGAATTATTCCCTTTAAATAAGCATGTACCTATTTATGGACGTTTACCATTTAAATTGGTTACTGATTCATTTATATACTTAGGGATAACAATTACCAAAAAATATAAAGATTTATTTAAAGCTAATCTTTTACCTTTAATTGATCAGATTAAACTTTTATTTACCAAATGGTCCCCAATCTCTTTGTCTTTGATTGGTCAGATTAATGCTATTAAGATGATCATTTTGCCTAAATTTTTGTATATATTTCATTCGGTTCCAATTTTTATCCCAAAATCTTTTTTTGATAACGTAGATTCAAAAATTTCCTCATATATTTGGCAGAATAAAAATCCTAGGTTCGGTAAGAGATATTTACAGTAATCCAAGGAGGGGGGACTTGCCCTCCCAAATTTTAGATTCTATTATTGGGCAATTAATATTCGATATTTAAAATTTTGGCTACAAGATTTGGACGCATCTTTAAACCCTCATTGGGTAAATCTTGAATCTAATTCATTACAAGGGTTTTCCTTGGGTTCGGTTTTAGGAACTTTACTTCCTTTTACTTCTTTTAAATCATATAAACAAATGAATAACCCAATAGTTAAACATACTTTACGTACATGGTTTCAATTCCGAAGATTTTTTGGGTTTAATCAATTCATTCCAGCAAGTCCCATTATATCAAATTTTCTTTTTCAACCTTCCATGATGGATCAAGCTTACTTTGATTGGAAAACCAAAGGTATAATATCTTTTCGCGATTTATTCTTGGATAACTGTTTTATGTCTTTTGATCAACTCTCTAATAAATATAACTTACCCAGATCTCACTTTTTTAGATATTAACAGATTAGAAACTTTTTAATTACTGTCTCTCCTAATTTTCCACACCCATATCCAATGGACACTTTGGAAAAAATCTTAGACTTAAATCTTTCTCAGAAAGGTGTAATAGCAATTGTATATAATATAATTATGAATTTATGTCCTGATGCCTCTAATAAAATTAAAGCTGACTGGGAAAGAGAACTTGAGATTAATATACCGACTGAAAAATGGGAAAAAATTCTTCAGTTGGTGAATTCATCCTCTGTATGTGCTAAGCATAGGTTGATACAGTTTAAAGTAGCTCACGGGGCTCATATGTCCAAAGATAAACTATCTCGTTATTACTCTTATATTAATCCAATATGTGACAGATGCCAGTCTGAGATTGCTTCTTTAGCTCACATGTTTTGGTCATGTCCCTTGTTGGAGAAATATTGGAAAGATATTTTTGATATTATTTCAACGGTCCTAAATATAGACTTACAACCTCATCCAATTACTGCTATCTTTGGAGTACCAATGATAGACTCAAATAATTTAACCTCTTCATCACGAAGGATGATTGCATTTCTTACTTTAATAGCTAGAAGGTCCATCTTGTTGAATTGGAAAGAGATCAACCCTCCTACAGTATTTCATTGGTTTTCACAAACTATGGTGTGTCTGAATTTGGAGAAAATTAGAAGTGCAGTTTATGACCCTTCTATTAAGTTTGAAAAAATTTGGAGGCCATTTATTCAGCATTTTCATTTGATGTAACTTGATCATTTCCAAACTGGTTTTATTTCTCTGTACTGTTGTTGGAGGGGAATGGAGGCGTCGACGCTGAGGTTTTCTTCTTTTCCATTTTTAAGTTGTTAGTTTTGCCCAAGTCTTTTAGTTTAGTTTAGTTGTTTTTTTTTTCTTTTGGGATGGGTTTTTTTTTTCTTTTTTTTTGTCTTTTTCCTTTTTTTTTGCTTTATATTATCCGTGATCAGTTCTACATGTATGGGAGTTTTGGTAATTTCCACTATTTGGTTTTGCAATTACTCTTTTTTTAAATGTAACAATACATCTCATATTATCTGTATTATTGCTATGTTTTGTTTCTATATTTTGAAATTAATAAAAAGATTGAAAAAGAAAGATTTAGAGGAAGGCATTGTGAATAACATCAGCAAGTTTGCTGATGACACTAAGCTGGGTGGCAGTGTGACATGTGATGAGGATGTTAGGAGAATTCAACGTGACTTGGATAGGCTGGGTGAGTGGGCAGAAACTTGGCAGATGGCATTTAATGTGAATAAGTGTGAGGTTATTCACTTTGGGAGCAAGAACAGGAAGGCAGATTATTGTCTGAACGGTGTGGAGTTAGGTAAGGGTGAAATACAAAGAGATCTAGGAGTACTTGTTCATCAGTCTCTGAAGGTGAATAAGCAAGTGCAGCAGGCAGTGAAGAAGGCTAATGGAATGCTGGCCTTTACTACAAAGGGAATTGACTACAAGAGCAAGGAAATCCTTTTGCATTTGTACAGGGCCCTGGTGAGACCACACCTGGAGTACTGTGTGCAGTTTTGGTCTCCAGGGTTAAGGAAGGACATCCTGGCTGTGGAGGAGGTGCAGCGTAGGTTCACTAGGTTAATTCCTGGGATGTCCGGACTGTCTTACGCGGAGAGGTTAGAGAGACTGGGCTTGTATATGCTGGAATTAAGGAGATTGAGGGGGGATCTGATTGAGACATATAAGATTATTAAGGGATTGGACAAGATAGAGGCAGGAAATATGTTCCAGATGCTGGGAGAGTCCAGTACCAGAGGGCATGGTTTAAGAATAAGGGGTAGATCATTTGGACAGAGTTGAGGAGGAACTTCTTCTCCCATAGAGTTGTGGAGGTGTGGAACGCGTTGCCTCAGAAGGCAGTGGAGGCCAATTCTCTGGATGCTTTCAAGAAGGAGCTAGATAGGTATCTTATGGATAGGGGAATCAAAGATTATGGGGACAAGGCAGGAACCGGGTATTGATAGTAGATGATCAGCCATGGGAGACTTCCAGTACAGCTCATGGAGTGAAGTCGTGTTCTTGACGCGCTCCATTACCTCTGAGCTTTATCCTATGATCAGCTACATTTAAGCTAACTTTTAAGGCACCGATTTTTACCACACCTTGCAGCAGATTGCTATTATATATTTGGATGCTTTTAAGGTCTGCTATGTCTAAGAACGGGAAAGACTGCAAACCTCCGGTTAGACCGAAAGTTACCAACCCCCCTCCGATTGAACCAGCGGTAACTATGCAAGCTATATCAGAGCTGATTCGTGTGTAAATTTCAACTACTATATCGGATCTGATTCGAGCGGAAATTTCAACTAAACTGCAGAAAATTATCGATGAAATTGATAAAGTGAAAACATCTATCACGGAACATCAGACTGCTATATCTAATCTCCAAGTATCCACGCAACAAAATGAACTCAAGATGGGGAAAACTGAAGAAACAATTACTGCAATGAAGAAAAAACTTGACTTTCTGAATGCAGAATGCGACGACAGAACATTCCAATTATTGGTATTCGTGAAGCTGCTGAATCTGATGACTCTATAAAGTTTTTCTCTCAACTTCTAAAAGATTCATTTCCTACCTTATTTCCTGATCAACCACCACTATTGGATCAGGCTCACAGAGTCCCATTATATTGGCCTAAGTCAGATAAGCCTCGGCATGTTATTTTACGATTTCATTATTTTCAAGACAAGGAGAAGCTGCTTCGCTTTTCTCGTCCTAAAGGTTACATTGATTTCTCGAATCTTCGCTTTCGATTGGTGGAAGATTTTAGAAAACAGGTTCGTGATCAACGTGTCCTTTACAGATCTGTGATGTCGGAATTCTACAAGATGGATTTAAAACTAGTGTTGTTTTATCCCGCACGTTTGAGGATTCGGTCGTCTGATGGGTCTTCCTGTCTTTTCGACTCTCCATCGGAAGCCCAGAGTTACCTGGATCAACTCTTGCCTTCAACATCTTAATCGCACTATTAAATCATCTCTGTTTGATGAGGCAGTTAATCTGTTGGGTTTAATTTTTCTTGCTTTATATGAGGGCAGAAAAGGTTTTTTCGGTTTAACTAATATGGTTGCCAAACTTTTTTTTTAAACTGCGTCATTCCTTTCTTCTTCCCTGGGGATTCTGGGCGGCTATTCCCTCAGCATCATTTTACGTATATCCCTGGAGGCCTTAGACTTTGTAGTTTTCAAACGTACTTTTTGTAGTTTTCTTGGCTAGTCTATGTTAATATTTCATTTTCTTGTTTAATTATACGGTCTGTTGTAAGTTAACGGTTTTCCTTATATGTACCTGTTTTTTCTTTGTATTATATCGTTTTCGTTTTAATCGGAGTACTTTTTTTTATTCCTTTACTGTTTTATAAGTTCAGCTGATCTTTTTATATATACACTTTTTTTAGTGAGCGTCTATCGGAAGTCATGGGGGTAGTTCTAGTGCTCGTTTCCTTCTGGCTGGTCTATCTTAGATTTAGCTTTGAGGTTACAGGGTGGGGGGGCTTCACTTTTTAGTTTTTCTTTCTTCTTGGGCTACTTATATTACCGAAGTATTGGTCGCGTTCTCTTTCCCGTTATCTCTTGTTTATTCTGTTCCCTTTCCGGGTTCGTGGGTCGAACCTATTGTCAATCCTCCTTTATTTGAGGGTTGACTTTAGGGACTATGGAGCCTACTATTAATTTTGTCTCTTGGAATACTAACGGTCTTAATCATCCAATAAAAAGGAAAAAAGTCTTTAAAGTATTCCGGGGACTTAAAGCACATATTCTATTTTTACAAGAGACCCATGTGCGGAAAGGGGACAGATTACATTTTTTTAAGTTCTGGAAGGATCAACACTTCCATTCGAATTCCAATGCTAAAATTCGAGGAGTTTCTATTTTTATAGATCCCTCAATCACTTTTGTACAACACGATATTATTTCTGATCCAAATGGTAGATTTCTATTGGTTAGTGGTTTACTTTTTAATAAAAAGATAGTTTTGGTTAACGTCTATGCTCCCAACATGGACTGTCCGGAATTTCATAAATCATTATTTAATTTGTTCCTGAATTTGAATGAGTTTTCACTAATCTGGGGTGGGGATCTTAATACTTGTTTATCCCCATTATTGGACCGTTCGGCTCCTTTACGGACTCTACCCAATAAATCTGCAACCTTGATTAATTCATTTCTCTCAGATTCTGGGTCAATGGACATTTGGCGTTTTTTGCATCCTCGGGAAAAAGATTTTTCTTTTTTTTCCACGTTCATCATTCCTATTCATGAATTGATTATTTTTTTATTGACCCTCGTCTTATTTCTTCAGTGGTTAAATGTGAATATGACTCTATAACCACTTCGGATCACGCTCCACTTAAGCTTTCTATTAAAATATTGGCCAATACACAAAGTGTTTTAATTCGCTGTTGCTTCAGGACTCGGATTTTGTTAACTTTATGAATGAACAGATTGATCTCTTTTTTACAATTAACTGTACAGAGGATATATCCATGAACACCCTTTGGGATACTTTTAAAGCTTATATTCGTGGTCAGATCATCTCGAATTCTGCTGCTTTGAGGAAGAGGTTGAAGGAGGAGGAGCTGGTTATTGTGGACAAGATTAAGGAAATTGATAAGAAATATGCTACCGCTCCCTCTGAGAAGTTGTATAAACAAAGAGCTGAACTTCAAATGGAACACAGTTTATTACTTTCGTCCTCGATTGCAAACCAATTAATGAAAACAAGAAGCGAATTTTATATACATAGTGACAAAGTTGGTGTTGGCTAATCAGTTGAAGACTAACTATACTAAATTTCAAATTAATCAGATTTATAATCAAAAAGATCAACTGATATTTGATCAAGCTGAGATTAATCAATCCTTTTTTGACTTTTATTCCTCCTTATATCAATCAGAGTCTCCATGAGACTCTAAAAATATATGTATGACTTTTTAGATAACCCTAGATTTCCCTAAGATTTCACATGATGTATCTTCTATGTTAGACACTTGCTTTACCTTTGATGAGATTAAGAATGCTATTTCTTTCTATGAACCCGGGGAAAGCTCCTGGTCCTGATGGGTTTACCGTGGAATTTTATAAATTTTTTGCTTCCTTATTAATCCCTTGGTTATTCAGGGTTCTGGAGGCATCATTAAAACTCGGTAAACTTCCCAAATCCTTTTATAGAGCATCGATCTCTTTAATATTAAAGAAGGATAAAGATCCTGCTCAATGTGCATCTTATAGACCAATATCCTTATTAAATGTTGACTCTAAAATTTTTTCTAAATTATTAGCAAACAGATTAGAAAACGCACTTCCTTATATTATCTCCGAAGACCAAACGGGTTTTATTAAAGGTCATTACTCTTTTTATAATATTCCTACACTGTTAAACATTGTCTATACCCCATCACAAAATGTTCCTGAATGCGTCATTTCCTTAGACGCTGAAAAAGCCTTCAACAGAGTCGAATGGCCTTACTTATTTAAGGTGCTTGAAATGTTTAATTTCAGCCCGAAATTTATATCCTGGATCATTCTCTTATGGCCTCAGTTCGTACTAACTCTTTAAACTCACCTTTTTTCCCTCTTTTTCGAGGTACCAGACAAGGTTGTCCTCTTAGTCCTTTATTATTTGATATTGCATTAGAACCTCTTGCAATTGCTATTCGAGGATCTCCAAATATTATTGGTATAACTCGTGGTTTAAAGTCTCATAAAGTATCACTTTATGCTGATGACTTACTTTTATATATTTCTAATCCTCAAAAATCTATTCCTGCTCCTTTAGATTTATTAGCACAATTTAGTCTTTTTCCAGGTTATAAGTTAAATCTTAGTAAGAGTGAACTTTTCCCGATTAATAAGCAAGTTCCCCTATGTCAGAACCTCCCGCTTAAATTGGTTAATAACCATTTTTCATATCTTGGGATTAAAATTACCTGTAAACACAAGAATTTATTTAAGACTAATTTCCTACCCTTAATTGATCACATTACTCAACTTTCATTTAAATGGTCTCCACTTTATTTAACTTTGATTGGTCATATTAATGCTGTTAAGATGTTTATTCTGCCAAAATTTTTATATGTATTTCAGGCACTACCGATTTTTGTTCCAAAATCCTTTTTTGACAAAGTTGACTCTAAAATTTCTTCATTTATTTGGCAAAATAAAAACCCGAGACTGGGTAGAATACATCTACAGAAAGCTAAGAGAGATGGAGGTTTGGCATTACCTAATTTTAGACTCTATTATTGGGCAATTAATATTCAACACATGAAATTTTGGTTACTTGACCAAGATACACTATCCATTCCTAAATGGGTAGTATTGGAATTACAATCTGCTCAAGCTTATGCACTTGGCTCCATTTTAGGTTCTTCTCTTACTTTCGATTTGAAACGCCATAAACAGGTTTGTAACCAGATAGTTAAATATACCTTATGTATTTGGTTTCAATTCCGAAAATTTTTCGATCTTAATCAATTTGGGCTTGTGATTCCTATTTTAGGCAACATATTCTTTCCCCCCTCTTCCACGGACCGTGCCTTTCAAATTTGGAAGACTAATGGTATATCACGGTTTTTGGATTTATTTTTAGAAGGCTCCCTTATGTCTTTTGAACAACTATCTAACAAATATAACTTACCAAGAATATATTCTTTTAGATATCTCCAAGTTAGAAATTTCCTAAGTACTATACTCTCTTCCTTTCCGACGTTACCTCCTACATATATTTTAGTTACTATAATTAACCTTAACCCATGTCAGAAAGGTGTAACGGCTATTATTTATAATACTATTATAAAACTTAGGAAAGCTCCATTCGATAAGATCAGGTCAGATTGGGAAAAGGAATTGGGCTTTTTTATCTCGGCGGATGACTGGGCGTATAGTTTACAACTAGTCAATACTTCCTCTATCTGTTCCAAACATTCCCTAATTCAATTTAAAGTTGTTCATAGAGCACATATGTCTAAAGATAAATTAGCTCGTTTTTATTCTCATATTAACCCTCTTTGTGACAGATGTCATGGAGAGATAGCTTCCTTAACTCATATGTTTTGGTCCTGTCCTACTCTGGAAACTTTTTGGAAAGACATTTTTAATATTATCTCAAAGGTATCGAATATAGATATTTCTCCCCATCCTATTACTGCTATCCTTGGATTACCTAAAATTTCCAGTAATCTTTCCCCTTCAGCCCGTAGAATGATTGCATTTCTTACTTTAATGGCGAAAAGATGTATTTTACAACATTGGAAGGAGATTAATGCCCCAACTACGTTCTTTTAGTTTTCTCAGACGATACTATGTTTAAATTTGGAGAAAATCAGAAGTAATCTTTATGATACTTAAGTTAAATTTGAACAGACCTGGAGATCCTTTATTCAACATTTTCATCTAATGTAATTTTTTTTTCTCTTTGCCCATATTTGCATTCCCTTCTTGTTTTTTAACTGTTTTTATTGGAGGTCGGGTTTGAGGACGTGATTGTTTTAAGTTGTTTAAGTCTACTTGATACCTAGTTAGCCCATTGCTTTGCTTTGCTTTTGAGATTAGTTCCACAGTGGGTTTTTTTTTTGGGTGTTTTCTTCTTTTTATTGATATGTATGGGAAATTAGTACACTATTATATTACCTTGTTATTTTACATTTAAACTGCACCGGTTGTACTAATTTTTTTTGTGTATTAATATCTCTTGTAAATTTATATTGCAACAGTGTATTAGTTTCTACATGGTTTACCTTTTGTGTACTAATTCAATAAAAAGATTTAAAAAGAAAAAGATGATCAGCCATGATCTCAGAATGGTGGTGCAGGCTCGAAGGGCCGAATGGTCTACTTCTGCACCTAATGTCTATTGTCTATATCACCCCCTGGCATGGGAACTGATCACTGGGCACTGCAGAAAGTGGTACAGTCATCCCAGCACATCTGTGGATGTAAACTGCCCTCCATTGAGGACATTTACAGCAGCAGGTGAATAAAGAAAGACTTGAAGATCATCAGGGACACCAGTCACCCCAACTATAAACTGTTTCAGCTGCTTCCGTCTGGCAAATGGTACCACAGCATTAACGCCAGGACCAGCAGGCTATGGGACACCTTCTTTCTACAAGCCATTAGACTTACAAATTCACATGCCTGTACATTGCAACGGAGTCATAACACAGAGATTTTTACTCCCACAGGTTGTGGGATGGATGTAAGATATAAATAAATTCAATATTCATATTCAATACTCATATATGGCTCACAGTGCACTTAAACCTCTAAGCTCCTGGGAATTCACATCACTGAAGACATCACCTGGTTATTCAATATCACCTCCCTGAATAAGAAAGGACAGCAGTGCCCCCACTTCCCAAGAAGATTGAGGCAAGCGAGGTCCCCCAACTCCCAACTGATCTGAATTTTACAGATGCACCACTGACAGCATCCATTGAGAGATTATCAATGAGAAATGGCGGAACAGACTCGATGGACTGAATAGCCTAATTCTACTCTTATGTCTTATGGTCTCTTTTCCCAGGATGAGGCTTTCCTTTCTAGGACATCAGAAATGTCCTTCTTCAAAGAACAGCCTTTCCCCTTCTCCTCCATTGATGCTGTCCTCACCTGCATCTCCTCCATTTTCGTGATATCCAAACTACCTCCATCTTTCTGCCATCTTAACAGGGATAGAGTTCCTCTTGTCTTTACCTTGAACCCCAAGAGCCTCCACATCCAACACATCATTCTCTGCAAATTCGGGACCCTACCACCTAAACACACCTTTACCTCTCTCCCATTCTCAGTGATCACTCCCTTCCATGATTCCCTTGTCCGTTCATCATTCCCCACTGATCTCCCTCCTGGCACTCATCTCTGCAAGCAGAAGTACTAGACCTCTCATTCACCTCCTCCCTCACCTCTGCTCTGTGTTTACAAGGGAAAATTTGAATGAACTCCCCACTTCAGACCCCCACAATACCCCAGACTTGCCAGATCTCATTATAACTGTAACAGGCATTCAGAAGCTTCTCGAGAAATTACAGCCTAAGAAAGCACCAGGACCTGATCAAATACCAGCTATGATTCTAAAGAGTTGTGCTTCCAGTCTAGCTCCCGTTTTGCAAAAGATATTCCAGAAGTCTATTGATAATGGGACATTACAAGACAATTGGTCGAAAGCGAATATCATTCCAATTTGTAAGAAGGGCCAGCGTACAAACCCGGGAAATTACAGACCAGTTTCATTCACTTCCATCCCTTGTAAAATTCTTGAACATATTATTCACAGTCACATTATGGACCATCTAGACAGACAAAATGCTCTTACTCACCACCAACATGGATTCCGTCAGGGCAGATCTTGTGACACGCAACTTGCAGGGTTGATCAATGACTAAGCAAAGATCCTTGATAATAGAAGCCAAGCAGACTTGATCATACTTGACTTCCGTAAGGCATTTGACACAGTCCCCCACCAGAGATTGCTAGATAAGCTTGAACATGTGGGCACTAACAACAGCCTTCTACATTGGTTAAACATGTGCCTTACCAACAGACAGCAACGTGTGCTTCTTCTTGAGGGGGCAGAGTCCCCTGAATCTCCAGTAACATCTGGAGTGCCCCGGGGACCATTGTGGGACCCTTACTTTTTCTCATTTACATCAACGACTTGCCAAATATAGTCAAGTCCAAAGTCAGACTTTTTGCAGATGACTGCATAATCTACTATGAGAGAAAAAATGACCAAGATGCTCAGCTGCTGCAAAACGATATTGATTCATTATGTCAATGGGAGTCTCAATGGCAAATGTCCTTCAACTCATCTAAATGTTATTCTGTGCATGTCAGTCACAAAGTTAAGCCAATCAACGCGACACATGACATGAATGGACAGATTCTTGAAACAGTCACCCACCACCCAGATCTTGGTGTTGAAATTAGCAAGGATCTTAACTGGGCATGCCACATCAATCCGATTACAGCCAAAGCAAATAAAATGCTGGGTATCCTGAGAAGAAACCTCCACTCATGTAGTAAATCCGTCAAGGACATGGTATACAAGACACTCGTCCGTCCAAAGCTTGAGCACTGCACGGCCATATGGGATCCCCATCAAGCTAACAATAAGAAGTCCATCGAAAAAATCCAACGTTGTGCTGCTCGCTTTGTGTTAAACGATTACAGCAGGAAATCCAGTATCACCAACATGCTCTCTAACCTTCAATGGGAACCACTTGAAAACCGACGTATTAAACTACAGTTAATTTTCATTTTCAAAGAAGTTCACAACATCACTCCATCAAACATCCAAATTCGTCACAGGGTCAGTTCAACTCAACAGCAAACTGGACCTCACATTTTGGAAACTCCTTCATTCAATAAGATTTCCTACCAGTACTCCCTCTACCCAAGATCAACAAGAGAGTGGAATCTTCTGCTGCCAGACCTGCGCAGTATTTCTGACATTAATATTTTTAAAAGATAGACTCAATCAAATCGATTTAGGGGACCTAGTCAAAAAAGCTTACTTTACAATTTATCTCCCACGCCGTTCATACTGACTGCACGTTATAATAGCCGTCCGGCAGTGCTTGCGCAGTACCAAGCAGAAGCAGAAGAAGCAGAGGCATTCAGATCCCCAAACAGTCCTACCATGTGAGGCAACACTTCACCTACAAATCTGTTTGGGGCATCTTGCTTCTGTTTGAAGCATTGCTTGGTGCTTGGTTGTTGGCAGGTGGGGTTAATACCTGACTTTCAAGAGCACTTGTGAGTTATGTTATGGCTGGACTTGGTCCTCAGACTGCTGGAGAACAGTGCAGAAAGAACAGGTGCTGTTTTCTCCCGGTAGGGATTAGTTTTTAGTTCCAAGTGCTCCTGCCACGTTTTGTCACCCTGCAACCTTATCCTTCAATCTCTTTGAATTATGGAGGACAGCGTGTGTATAAATGTCTCTCTCCAGCAGACTTCATCATGATCATCATGACTCCAGTATTTCTACTATTTTTTAATGTTTCTTAATTGTACATATGATTTTTTTGTGTTCTATCGCTGAGCAGCAGTGAACCATCTGATTGGCCTATCAGAGTTCTCTTTGGGAACTAGCTGACTTGATCAGCATTTCTGATCTGGCTATTGTTCACGATTGCACTTAATAATTTTTTTTTTAAATCTTTCCAGTACTCCCAAATGCTGCCTCTTCTACATTGGTGAGATACAATGTAGATTGGGGAGGGTGCACTTTGTCAAGCACCTCCAATCCATCCACAACAAGCAGGATTTCCTGGTGACCAACTATTTAAATTCCTACCCCCGTTCCCATTCTGACATGTCGGTCCATGGCCTCCTCTTCCACCAGGATGAGGCCACTCTCAGATTGGAGGTGCAATACCTCATATTCCTTCTGGGAAGCCTCCAACCTGATGGCAAGAACATTGTCTTCTTGCCCTTCCGGTAGCACTATTAAGGGGGCAACTTGGGCGAACAGTTCCAATGGAAATCTTCACACATTCCTGTTTTAGACTGCCACAGCCATGGACAATACAGTATGCAACATTGTTTAAGGTGTTTTAAAGAAATCTATCGTTACTCAAAATTGACAAATCACAGACAGCAGTCTCGGTCACAACTGCAGTGCTCATTTAGGTCAGCGGAAGAGAGGATGCCACGCTAGATTAAAAATTCATTGAAGGAAAAGAGGGTTCTGACTTCCACTACCAACTATTATGCTGACAAACATATGGTTTCTGGAAAATGAAATCAAAGACTTCAGAGCAAGATTGCTGTACCAGAGGGACATCAGGGACTCTTGTGTTTTATTGTCTTGGACACTGAGTCTTAGACATCCCCTGCCATTCTGGACATAGTATTACAGCTCACTGGCTTCACGATTCACCACCAAGATAGGACTATTGAGTGTTTCAAAGGCAGAGTGATTAGTTCCTCATGGTGCACAAATGTAGTGGTCCTGTCCCAGTCCTGCTCACACAACCTGTTCACTGAAAGCCGCTATTTCGTGCTAGCTAAGAATTGGCCCGTTTAAGGAGCATTGCAGCACCCCCCCCAACAAACCCACTAGCTGCCATTTAGCTGTTGACATCACCGTGCCTATAGAGTACAAATCTAGTGCGCTGAAAACACGTGCTCTCTTTTGCTCTCTAAGTCACTGTGGATGATTTGCGAATGGTACCATGCTAACAGTGGAAGTGTGCTGCGGTAAGAGAGGGCCCGAGTGCACACCTTAGATAAGTATTTGTAACTGGGTGCACTTGAATGGTTTACTGAATGTTTAATGTTTGTCTGGTCTTGTAAATAAATGGTTAACTTACTTACAGGTAGTGAGCATCTTCTGTCCGTACTCACTGAACCCGCAAACCTGATTTCACACAACATTGGTCTATACCAACGCTTGTGGGGCCTTGAGTACACAAAGCACATATCCATTTTGCTAATCCCTGCACACAGACCACTGGTTAAACAAGTCAAACCAGTTTACAGGCAGATCAGGACCCGGCCAGAAGGTGCCACCTCAGCAATGCAGGACACAGCACTTTGAAGCACAGTCTGGAGTATATACAGGAAGGCAGTTACCTACGATCTTCACATTAATATTTATGAACGTGTACAGCTGCTGCTAAGTTAACAAATTTCATGACATATGCCAGTGAAAATAAGATTATCACAGATTCTGATTTCTGAGGAGATTGATGCATGCAAGGTTCCCCTACCAACTTTCTACAGGAACAGCATTGAGATTGTCCAGTCTAGCTGTATCACTACGTGATATGGAAGTTGCAAGGAATCAGACCACAAGACCCTACAGAGGATAGTAAAAAATTATTGAGAGGATCACCAGGGTCTCCCTCCCCACCACCCCACCATTTGTGACATTTACTGGGGGCGCTTTATACGTAGGGCCCGAAACATTGCTGCAGATCCCACAAACCATTTCATCAACTGTCGTCAGGAGAGAGCTACAGAAGCATCGGGAGTAGGATTGCCAGATTGAAGCAGCTTCTTCCCGTAATTTATGAGACTAATGAATATCGAGACCACCAAGGTCTCATCACTAGGACAGTGAACTGTTTACTGGTTACCTGTGCTGCGCACCACATGTACTTTAAATTATATCTTAATAGCTTATTTGTGGTAATACTCTATTTCATGTGCTGTGTGTGACGTTATGTTTTATGAGTACACCATTTTCCGAAGGAACGTTGTTTCATTTGGTTGTTTGTAAAGTCAGATGACAATAAACTTGAACTGAAAAGGATAAAGGGCACTGCCCCAACCATGACTGTGCACAACCTGTAACATGTTAGCTGGCTGCTGACTGGAATATTTCAGGAGAATAGAAATAACAATAAAGAAAAGTTATGTGGGTGCACCGCGGTCCAGAGGAACACCGTTTCATTTGGTTGCCTATGTACAGTCAGATAACAATAAACTTGAACTTGAAATGAAATTTAATGCAGACAAACGTGAGGTGTTGCACTTTGGGAGGACAACCAGGATGGGACTTACCTTCCAGAGGTTCTGAAGTCTGCCCCAAATTTAAGCTTTTTTAAGTCAAGGCTTAATACTTTTCTTTTCGCTGTAGCTTTTAATTAGAATCTCCTGCACTTTAACTTATCATATCTTATATATACTGCCTGAAATTTGATGTTTGATTTTTCTATCTTGTTCGATGTAAAGAACTTTGAACTGCCTTGTGTTTGTAAAGTGCTATACAAATTAACTTGCTTGCTTAAATAACAGGAACAGAAGCACTTTGAAAAGGGGGATAAGAAAAGCACTGGACTTATTGTGGAGCAGACTCGATGGGCCAAATGGCCTAATTCTGCTCCTATATCTTATGTGCTTATACGGTGAGCAGTAGAGAACTGATGAGTGCTATAGAACAGAGATACGCGAATACAGATCTAGAATTCCTTGAAAGTGATGTCACAGGTAGATACATAGGGTCGTAAAGAGAGCTTTTAGCACGTTGGCCTTCATAAATCAAAATAGAGTACTGGAGTTGGATTGTTGTATTAAGATCTTTTAAGACGTTAATGAGGCTTCACTTGGAGTATTATGTGCAGTTTTGGACATGTACCTACAGGAAAGATATCAATCAGATTGAAAGAGTGCAGAGAAAATTTATAATAATGTTGTTCGAACTTGAGGACCTGAGTTATAGGGAAAGGATGAACAGGTTAGGTCTTTATTTCCTAGAGTGCAAGAGAATGAAGGGAGATTTGATAGAGGTATGCAAAATTATGAGAGGTAAATGAAACAGGCTTTTTCCATTAAAGTTGGGTGAGACTTGAACTAGAAGTCATGGGTTAAGGGTGAAAAGTGAAATGTTTCAGGGGGACATGAGCGGGAACTTCTTCATTCAGAGGATGACGAGAGTGTAGAAAAAGCTGCCAGAAGTAGTGGAGGATGTAGGATTGATCTCAATATTTAAGAGAAATTTGGATAAGTACATGGATAGAAGGCGATGGGCTGAGTGCAGGTGGATGGGACTAGGCAGATTAATAGCTCGACATGGACTAGATGGGCTGAAGGACCAATTTCTATGCTGTGGTGTTCTATGACTTTATAAGCAATTCACCTTTAGGAGCTTGTGCTAAATTCTGTACTTGGTCTTCCAAAATTTAATTTAACTTGATTTTTTAAATATATATTTCTTATTGTAATTTATAGTAGTTTTTTAAAATCATTATATATTGCAAAGTACTGCTGCTGCAAAATGACAAACTTTATGCCAATGATATTAAACCTGATTCTGTTTCTGTACATGGTCTTCCAAAATTTGTATCCATTAAACTGGCATTTCAGATATGGTGGAAAAGAGATTGTTACTACATTTGCAGTTTTATCAAAAGCACCATTTCCACTGACAGAACAGAAACAGAAGCACTTTGAAAAGCAGGATAAAAAAAAGCACTGGATCAAGTCCTTACTTGTTGAACACTCGCTTCTCCAGCCTTGATCGAGTTGTATTATTCTCCTGGTTTAAGTCAGTGAGATTCGGATATTTTTTCTTTTTTCCTTTTCCTTTTTTCCCTTTTCCTTTTTGTTCACATCTTGAGGAGCCAAGGTCTGCTCCTGTGGCAGCTTCAATGTCACGCATCAATTCTGGATCCCGCCAGTCTGCCAAGGAAGGAACATCATAAATTTCCAACAAGACTAGAAATGATACTTGCTCCTTTTTTAAAGCTCCCTTCTAGAATACTTCTTTTCTTTCTTTTTAAATCTTTTTATTAATTTTCAAAATTATAAACACAATAACAATGTTAATACAGAGAGATTGGAATAATCTTATTACTAAAAAACGTATACAGAAAAAATTTCAAATAACATAGGTATAATAGACTTCCAAACTCATGATGAAATTAGTCATAAAGAAAAAAAAATAAAAAGAAAAAATATATAAACAAAGAACCCTCCCCAAAAAGACAAAAAAAACCAAACACTTAATCCCAAAAAAGTAAACAGAACAAAACAAGGCTAGACCAATATCTTAAGTCGAACACGTTCAGTAATATCATCAACTCCGCTCCTCTATTCATATATTTTAAGTCATTAAAGAAGGATTCAGAAAGGTCAAATTACATCATATGAAAATGTTGCATAAAAGGTTTCCAAGTTTCTTCAAATTTAACCGAAGGATCAAAAATATCACTTCTAATTTTTTCTAAATTTAAACTTAATATAGTTTGGGAAAACCACTGGAATGTAGTAGGAGGATTGGTTTCCTTCCAGTTCAATAAAATGGATCTTCTGGCCATTAAAGTAACAAATGCTATCATCCGACAGGCTGAAGACAACAAAGATCTATGTTCTACCACTGGCAATCCAAAAATTGCCGTAATAGGATGGGGTTGTAAATCAAAACATAGAACTGTTGAGATAATATCAAAAATATCTTTCGAATATTTTTCCAAGAGAGGACAGGACCAAAACATATGAGTTAAAGAAGCCACCTCAGAATGACATCTGTCATAAATAGGGTTTATATGGGAATAAAACAGGCAGAATATTTCAACCCTGATTCAAGTATGACTCCCATCTTCATATACCTCAAGTCAAAATAAATGCTTGTACTTAGAAAATGAACTTTGGGTTGTAATTACACTTATAAACAGGAATTTTTATATTGCTCTAAAGCAGGGGGTTCCTAACTGGGGGAGGGGGGGGGTCCGCCAACACCTTGTACAATGGTATTGGTCCACGACATTAAAAAAGGTTAGGAACCCCTGCTCTAAAACATCATTCATTTTCAAGCGGTTCAACATTGTATCAGACATAGTGACATAGTTTGAATGCATTAAGTAAATTTATTATGTAATGCACGTTCAAAATGAGGCAGAAACAGAACTTAGAGCGGATGACCTTTCTCATAATTTACATCAAGCGAAAACAATAATTAAAAGATTGTATCATTAACAATTAATTGAATAACGTGTAAACAACTTGGTTCATGTATAACACAGGATCTGTGGTTCAATTAAGCACAGACGCTGCTATTGTTGAAACGTGACTACATTTAAGTTGGGGATTTCATAAGAAGCCAGGGCCACAAAAACGATCTAAAATAACCTGCCAGAAGAAACCAGTGGGCCAAGCAGCATCTGTGGAAGCAAACTGATTTCAAGCCCAGATCCTGCATCAGGACAAGACAGAAGCGGGATCCTGTGTCGACACACATCCCTTTGTCTTCACAGACACTGCTCAACCAGCTCAGTTCTTCCCACCGCTTACTTGTTGCTCCAGATTCCAGCCTCTGCGGACCATTGTGTCACCACACACAAGATGACTGCCATGGTCAGTATCAGATTTATGCAGAGCGTTCTACTAAATATCTTGACTATTAGCATGATGTTGGAGACTCAAAGCTCAAAGTAAATTTATTAGCAAAGTAGATATACGTCACCATATACTACCCTGAGATTCATTTTCTTGCAGGCATTCCTTCACAGAAGAACAAAGAAATACAAATAGAATCTCATGGTCTAATAGAATCAATGAAAAACTACACACAAAGGCTGACAACCAACCAATGTGCAAAAGATGACTAAACTGTGAAAATACAAACAAAAATAAATAAATAAATAATACTGAGATGAGTTGTGGAGCCCTTGAAAGCGAATCCATAGGTTGTGATATCAGTTCAGTTCTATGGTGAGTGACGTTATCCACACTGGTTCAGGAGCCTGATCATTGAAGGGTAATCTGATGGCATGGGACCTCCTTCCTGATGGCAGCGGTGAGAAGAGAACATGCCCTGGATGGTGGGGTCCCTGATGATGGGATGCTGCTCTCCTGTGGCAGTGCTCATTGGAGATGTGCGCATTTGTGGGGAGGGCTTTACCTATGATGGATTGGCCTGTATCCATTACTCAGATATTTGATAAAAATTCTGGATGCATTAGAAGACATTGTCCTTTCCAGTGCAGAGAAAGAGTTTTTGGATTTGATGATTTGATGTGCTTCAGTTTGCTGAGTTAACAGCCCTAGAAGAGAATGAGGCCCATCTGGCTGCCTGCAGTCCCATACCTATCTGGTCTGGATGGGGAGAGCCAACTTTGCTGGCTCTTTATTCTCTCGAATCACGCAGTGAGGCATCAGTGGCAAGTAGTTCTCCAGATGCCTAATCCAGAGACCCAGTACTGAAGCACAGCTGGGCTAGCAGTACTGTCTGTGAAAACTGTCAGGCTATTGAGAGCTAGAAACTGGTTGCAATATTTTGGATCGGAGGCAGAACACACATGCCAAGATTAATCAAGAACCAGACAGAAGGAGTGTGCCAATATTGTTGGGAGGTGAGGAGGGGAGGGATTAATGGGGTGGTAGTAGTAACTGTTAAGGAAAGTAGTGGCAGAGAAAGGAGAAATATTACAAGATAAATTGGAAAGGGAGGAGTACCAACCCAGAATCAGTTGAGTGAAGGAATCTATTAGTTTTCTGTTGCCAGCTTTTAAGCAATAATCTGGCTAGGGTAATGACACCTGGAGATAAACTGAGGATGTTTACCACGATGATATCAAAGCGGAATGACTTCAGTAATGCATAGGGGTTGAACAGGCTGACATTGTTCTTCGAGCTGAGAAACTACGAGGGAGCAAAGGAAATCTTCCTTTGGCAGTGGGCTGATAACCAGAAGTCTTAGGTTCAAGATAATTGTTGTAACAGTGGGACTATTTATTTTTATTATGACAAGACCTTAAAAGGCCCGGACTGAACATATTCCATGGGAACTTTCGAATGGTATTTTAAATGAATGCAGGGTTTTGGGAAGAATGCTGAAGGACTAAATTGAGCAGCTCTTTTAAAGCACCAGGTTGAAAATCATGAAAGAATGAGTGAAACTGATATCATGGAACTCAATAAATATTTGAGCTTCCTTCAAATGACTAAAGAACCCAGTCTCTTTGCAGCTCACCAAAAAACCTGCTCCTTAGATTTCAGAAAGAAAGGAATGACCTGATATTGTTCCACTTACAGTCTGCACTTGGATAGATACTATGATTCCTGCAGGTTTAAATCAGCACTAAATGTCTTCTACAAATGGACTGCAGTGAGATAAGGGGGGAGAGAAAGTGAGGGGTCCATGAAGAAAGTTGTTCCAAAAGATTTATTTAACCTTGAAAGAGATTAAATACAAAGTGACACAAGTCAAAAAGTGAAACCATTAATCCATGATTAAGACCAAAATAAAGCAGTTAGGCACAAGCCCTTCCAATAACAACAAGGCGGTACCAGCTTAGAGTCCCATGAATGGGACGCTTGTATAAATATGGCAAAAAATACTGGGGCCCAGTCAGTATGAAATGAGCATTTCAACAAAATGAAAGACCAATTTAAAAGCCTTTGAAAAGAAATCAATAGTGTGCCAAGGAAGAACAGTCTTTAGAGCCTTGATGGACCCTAAAGCTCTTCATATAGTGTTGCTGACTTTACTGATGGTGAAAAAAAATTACACAGTTTGAGAAGAAAAATCAATACTGTAGTTAGTAAAGCAATGCTATTTCACATCTGACTGGCCAGAGGCCTGCCTTCCCGCCGTTGCCCTCATACCTGTTTGTTAACAAGTCACTAAAGGTTGAAAGACCAGATATTCTTGAGTACTGACACAAAAAATAGGTACTTAATTTGCTCCTATGTGCGAACCACTGAAAAGGATGAAAGCTTCAGATTTGTAGGTCGTTGTGCTTTATCATTGATTCAGAGAATCAACACCTAAATCATCATTACTTGGAGTATTTGCATTACATTTAAGGCTTTATGTAAACACTGCAAACAGGGACAGAGTCAAGAGATTTAGAAAGGATCAGACTAGAGGAAGCACAACTATTCTACGCACATTTTCTGCTGTCATTCCCAAATAGATTGTAATACTGTTATGTCTAAGTTCATTCACTGTGTCAAACAGTATTTGGGATTCAATCTATTTTAAAATGGAACACTGAACACTTCGAACTGCTGAATTCCGACTAAATTCCTGATTCAAAGCCACCTGGAGGCAGCCGGGCAGCCACAGCGAGGATCACAGATTACGTGCATGGCCATCAACTGGGTTTTAACTGCAAATCAAAAATCTAAAAATGTGCATTGCACAAGACTGAAATTATTTGATGTTTAGCTTCAACAAACATCAATAGCAAATACATCCCAAAGCCAAAAATATGTCAAGAATAACAACAGTATATAATATTTCTAGATTCTCTAGTAGAAATCCAAACATTATTTTGTTTAAGTGTTTTTCTTGTTCATTTATCTGAGGCATAGATATACAGGGAAATGTTAACTAAAAATATACTGTGAAGTGTATTGGTATTGCAGAATGGCACAGTTGTAACAATCTATTTTAGGGGTAAAAGAAAAAAGTAAAAATGTCCAAAATTTGGCTGCTGAAATGTCCCTCTCAAATTATTCCTCTCCATCTTCTTTTTAAGATACTGATATTTTAGGAATTATTGAGAAAATATGAAGCATCAATATTTTGGTTTAAGCACAGCAGAAGGCAAGATTGAAATATATATAAATTAATAGAAGTCATTTGCAGTCTCCAGCAGTGCAGGCAATGATTCTTTCCAAATATCTTGCTGAATTATGCAATGCTGTTCAATGAGACCATCGTGATTTTAGAATTCAGGCTGTCCAATGGAGATAGTTATTTTATGGCGTGACCTCATACCTACGTCAGGAGCTGTTGGAAATATAGTATGAGTCAAACTGCTTTCCTCATGTAACATGAAATTTAAGATCCTTATGAAACAGCCTGCCTATTTAGCATTTATTGTATTGGGTAGAACTAATTTGGGTGGCACGTTAGTGTAATGGTTAGTGTAACAACATTACAAAGTCAACAACCCAGGTCCAATTTCCACTGTCTCCAAGGAGTTTGTACGTTCTCCCACAGACCACATGAGATTCCTCCTGGTGCTTCAGTTTCTTCCTACATTCAAAAGATATACAGGTGAGTAGGTTAATTGGTCACATGGGTATAACTGGGCAGCATCAGCTTGTTGGGCTGGAAGGGCTTGAATCGCTAAATAAATAAAATCATTCCATAATTGGAGTTCATAAATACAAGAGCTGCTTTGGTAAATATTACTGCACTCCATGTTGCAGAATTTCTGATTTATTTTAAATACAAAGATTTTCAAATATCAATAAGCTCTTGCAATCAACAAGCAATGCAATCTAAAGAAACTTAAGCTTGGTCATCCGGATAATTGGACCTAGGTTTTTTTTTGCCTGGGGAATCTTCAGACATTCACGAGACTTCATAAAATACTGGCCCTATGCCATAGGTGCATTCCTCGGGGTTTGTATGGGCTTTGAATTTAAACAGAAGTGAGGTTTTATTGTGAAGGGATGGCAACAAGGAAACTAAGCTGCCAGAACAGGAAATAAAAGCAAAAAATACTAATTTCTAATGCATTTGTTGCAAGACCTTTTGCACAGGTGCCACATATATATAGATGGGTCTAGGCTTCCACTACTGACTTATCAAGTGAATACTTTAGTTTAACAGGTGATACCTACAAAAAGCTTAAAACATGTTGGAGGTTGCACCTCATTTTTTCCATAATAAATTTGCATTCGTCACCTAGAAAAGGCTTTGCTGGTCAAAAGTTGAAAAACAAAACTGGAAATTAGGGAATGTAATCCCCTAATAAATTCTTGTTCTTTTCAGTCCGAGTCTGCTGATAATCCAAAAGCTAGGCAAAAAGCCTAGGCTTAAACATATAAATGCCACAGCAACAACCATAGTCAAAGTGAGCTTTCAAGCACATTTTGTACCTGATAAGGTTTGCATTTTATTTTGTAACAAAAATTGACCTAAACCTTCATAAAATTTTAGCAACTCCTATCTTAGTATTATTTTGTATAAAGTGGCACCACTTTTTAAAATTTATTTTGATACAACCTGGTAACAGCCCAACAAGTCCTGACACCCAATTACAACCATGTGACCATCAACCTCATACCTTGCACATTTTTGGAATGTAGGTGGAAATCAGAGCACCCGGAGGAAACCTCCCGGTCATGGTCACAGGGAGAACATACAAACTCCTTACAGACAGTGACAGGAACTGACCCATGTTGCAGGCACTGTAATAGCATTACATAATTTACTGGCTCTGAAATACACTTAGCAGCCCAGAGGCAAGAAAGGTACAATGTAAGTGTAGTTCTTTCATTTTATGTTCACAGACACGTTATTTTCTCTCTCTCTCTCTCAACCAGGCTCTACATTAAACAATAAACCTCAGTGTGCTTACAATTGAAAACGAGAGCCATCATTTTCAAATTAAGCATTGTTCCTCATATAACCCCAATTTTTATCTATAGCTGTGTACATCTCACACAGAGATTTGCTTTACTTGTATTATACGCTCAATATACACTCAGTGGCCACTTTATTGGGTACACCTGCTCAGTAATGTAATTATCTAATCACTGATATACAGGGTGAGACCAAACATAGATTAGGAGACCACTTCACTGAGTACATACACTCCATCTGGCAGAAAAAGCAAGATCTCCCAGTAGCCACCCATTTCAATTCTATTTCCCATTCCCATTAAGCATGTCAGTCCACAGCCTCCTCTACTGCCGTGATGAGGCTACTCTCAGGGTGGAGGAGCAACATCTTATATTCCGTCTGAGTAGCCTCCAACCTGATGGCGTGAACATCAATTTCTCAAACTTCTGGCAATCGTCACCCCCCCCCCATCTCCTTCACCTTTCCCCATTCCTGTTTCCTTTCTTTCCTATCTCCTTACTTGCCCATTTGTGCTCGTCCTCCTTCCCTTTCTTCCATGGCCTTCTGTCCTCTCCTGTCAGATTCCCTCTCCTCCAGCCCTTTATCTCTTTCACCAATCAACTTCACCCCTCCCCCATCCCGGTTTCACCTATCACCTGCCACCTTGTACTTCTTTCTCCCCTCCCCCCACCTTCTTACTCTGACTTCTCCTTTTCCTTTCCAGTCCTGATGAAGGGTTTCGGCCTGAAACATCAACTGTTCATTCATCTCCATAGATGCTGCCTAACCTGCTGAATTCCTCCAACACTGTGTGTGTGTTGTCCCAGAGATGTGATGTAATTGCCTTTGACCATGGAATGACTGTTAGTGCTAGTGGTTTGAGTATCGCAGAAACTGTTGATCTGGGATTTCCATGCACAACAGTTTCTAGAGTTTATAGAGAATGATGTCAGAAACAAAAAACGCATCCAGTGAGTGGCACTTCAGCAGGTAAACTCACTTTACACCGCACGCTGTCGGAGCAGTGCTGCCAGGATAATCAAGGACACGACCCACCCAGCCAACACACTTTTCATCCCTCTTCCCTCCGGGAGTAGTCTCAGGAGCTTGTAGACTCGTACAGCCAGATTTGGGAACAGCTTCTTTCCAACTGTGATAAGACTGCTGAACGGATCCTGACCCGGATCTGGGCCGTACCCTCCAAATATCCGGACCTGCCTCTCGGTTTTTTTGCACTACCTTACTTTCCATTTGTCTATTTTCTATTTATGATTTATAATTTAAATTTTTAATATTTACTATCGATTTGTAATCCAGGGAGCGGGAAGCGCAGAATCAAATATCGCTGTGATGATTGTACGTCCTAGTATCAATTGTTTGGCGACAATAAAGTGTAAAGTAAATGTGCCTTGTTAATGAGAGAGATCAGAGGAGAATGGCTAGACTGGTTCAAGCTGACAGGAAGGTGACAGTAAATCAAATAACCACACGTCACAACAGTGATGTGCAGAAGAGCATCCCTGAATGCACAACATGTCGAACCTTGAAGTGGATACACCTGCAAAAGACCACGAACCTACGCACTCAGTGGCCACTTTATTAGGTACAGGGGGTACCTAATAAAGTGGCCACTGAATGAATATTACCAAATCATGTTTTTTGCTTCTGCTGTATGTTGGTAAAATAAACAAAGGATGTCATGATTAGCCACGACAGGAGATGGTAATGATAGAATTCAAAAAATAGAAAGCCCTGTTCTTATACAGCATCATGCTTAAGTAACTTGGTTGAATTCCTTCCACGTTCACAGAGATGTATTCTTCCTGTTGTACTTTGCACTATTGATAACAGAATTATATGTGCAACCGTATGCTCCAAATGGTCTAAATTCACGCATGCCTAATATTAAAAAATGACCTTTTTATGATAACATGGAGAGGGTGTTATTATTTCAGATGACCTGTCGTGAGCCCAGCACGCAAGGGCAATTATGAAGAAAGTACGGCAGTGCCTCTACTTCATTTGGAGTTTGCAAAGAAACGGCATGACATCATAAACTTTGACAAACTTCTACAAGTGTGTGGTGGAAGGCATAGTGACTGGCTGCATTACAGCCTGGTATGGAAGCACCAATGCCATTGAATGGAAAACCCTACGAAAGGTAGTGGACATGGCCCAGTCCGTCACGGGTTTAGCCCTCCCCCACCACTGTGTACAGCTGCACAAAGCTCACAGGAAAGCAGCACTGGGTCACCAGGGACCCCCAGCACCCAGGATGTGATCGCTTCTCACTGCTGGTGGTGGTACAGGAGCATCAAGACTCACACTACCAAGTTCTGGAACATCAGGCTATTGAACCAAAGGGGATAATTTCACTCAATTTCACTTGTTCCATCAGTGAAATGTTCCCAAACCAACAGACTCACTTCCAAAGACTCTTCATCTCATGTTCTCAATACTTACTGCTTATTTATTTAATATTATAATTTCTTTCTTTCAGTATTACACAGTTTGTTGTCTTTTGCACACTGGTGCAGTCTTTCAATGATTCTGTTATGGTTAGTATTCTATGGTTATGAGTATGCCTGTAAGACAATGAATCATACGGTTGTATATAGTGACATACATGTACTTTGATAATAAATTTACTTTGAGCATATATTAACATGTAAAATAATCAAAATCACATCATACCAGCTTTCTCTTTTTGCTTTTTCTCTTCTTCTTGCTTCAGCCTTTGAATATCTTCTGGATTTACAGGATTTCCTTGTGCATCCCTGGATATAATCTTTCCATGGAAAGGGCACTGTGTTTGTGTGTAATCAAGACAAGCCAAATAATGAGCAAAACACGCTGCAGAGCAGAACAAGAAAAGCAACCTGTTCACTGGTGGGTTTTACAAGAAGCTCATCATTTCGGGCAATAGCACTTGTGGAATTTCTGTCTGACCATTTGCCAATACATCTCCAACTTGTGTTTGTTTGCCTCTCTAACAAAATAAAACAGCTAAATGTCAACAATCAAATTTTGACAAAAGGAGATATTTAGGTCCTGTGCACAGGACATATTATCACATGAACTGATGTACAGTGAAAAGCATGTCTTGCAAACTCTACATACAAATAATATCATTACACAGTGTATTGAGATAGTATGACGGTAAAACAATACAGAATGCAGAATAAAGAGCTACGGAGAAAGTGCAGTGCAGGTGGACAATAATGTACAAGATCATAACGAGGTAGATTATAAAATCGAGAGTTAACCTTATCGTGGGGTGGAAGCCGTTCTTGGGCCTGGTGGTATATACTTTCAGGCTTTTGTATCTTCTGCCTGATGGGAGAGGGGAGAGGGGAGAAAAGAGAATGTCTGGGATGTGGTGGGGTCTTTGATTAAGCTGGCTGATTTACTGAGGCAGCAAGAAGTAGCGACAGAGTCCTTGGAGGGAAGGCTGGATTCTGTGATGTACTGAGCTGTGCTCACCACTCTCTGAAGTCACAGGCAAAGCAGCTGCCATATCAAGCTGCAATGCATCCAGATAGGATGCTTTCTCTGCTGCAGTGAAGGAAAATGGTGATTCAAGGTGGAAAAAGAATCAAGGTGATGGACAAAAGAGACAATAGACTGAAGGCAAACAAGTGGGAGTATAAGAATGGTCTGACAGCAAGCATAAACTCTCTGGGCCAAAAGAAGTGAAAAAAGTCTTTCTTTGTAGCCATTATTTCCCATCTATTCAATCACCTCCATAAAACTGCTCTGCACTCTCTGTGGATTGAATGAACTTTGTTTAGCAAACCCAATCAATATTTTGTATAAATTCATCATTGCTTTCCCTTTTCAGAGTCTTCTCTCCTGACTTCAAAGCAAAACACACCCATAGAAACCCAGTTTTACAACCCAAAGCACTCCAGTCATGTTGTTTTCCTCTCCATACATTACACTAGTTTCTTTAGGTCATTTGCATCTTTATATGCCTTTTCCTTGGAATGCATACTCAGAGCAAGAGTCACTGTCAGTAGGAGATAATATTGAAAAAAAATCGAGAAACAATCAAGAACGATTTCTTTCCATGTTGTGTAACACACTTTAGAGTTTCACAGGGCAAGGCTCACAATAACAATGAATTTGGACAAGGAATTTAAAGGCTCAGTTAGCACATATAGCAATACAAACAAGATAGTAGCAGCTGCTGAATACATATTCAATTTGGACACACCTATTACAAAGATGTTCAGCATATCACTGAAAGTGACTGGAACAAATGTCAAGAAGTTAGTGCACTTTACAGCTGAACCCAGTACACCGTCCAAGAAAGCATACAACATGCAATGATCTGTGGAGCCTTATTAGAAGAATCTCATTTTTTAACCAAAATGTTTGGTACTTTGAATGAAAGGTGTGAAATTACAACAAAAGTGACACTCGGGCATCGAGAAAAGTTGATCTCGCAGTAAATAGTATCAAGGGGATTGCAATATACAGTGACTTTTGCATTCATGGTGGGAGTTAATGGTGCATAGCGTGGATCAATTTTCCATTTTTACAGCACTTGTTTCCCTAGCCATTGGCAATATTTCCCCTGAAACGTTCTGAAAATGTTGGTTCAATCTTTAACACCAAACATAGCTTAGGTTTCAAACTAGCAAATTGACTTGTAAATTTAATAAAGTTTTCGTAGCCAAGAGGTTAAGAGCCAAGTTCTTAAGAATTTTTATTAGTCGAAAGTGGACCATAGCTTTTGTCTCATTACAACTTTGAAGTAGGACATTTACAAAATGGTATTTGCATTACGAAATGCTGGCAATTTGCAAAGATTGTACAGAATTATTTATGTGATCTTCTTCCATGTAGTCTTGTTGCAAATGCAAACTTGGTGTGATTTCTATAAATGGTATTTTTAAGACCAAAATTACTTCACTAACATTTCGCCTTTTTTAAGTAGTTATAAGATTTTGTTCCCACGTATTCATAGAGCAGATTAAATTTTAATATTTTTATCTTCTTGTTTAAAATAAGGGAGATCCTGTGTACTTGTTGGTCACATTAATTCAATACTGAATACAAACAATGGCTGACGAAATTGTTACACATGACTCTAAGTTAGTTCCAGTACAGTATACACAGAAGTAAAAGTCTTGAGAATATTCTTGAAGAAAGGTTCCAGCAAGAAATTGTACAGAGAGTATTTCAGAATGAAATATTGGATCTATCTGTAGGTGTTTTGGCTATTTACAACCTTCATAGTAACAGCGATGAATACATGAGATCTGTGACTGGCTACATATTGAAGTGCACTGAGGATGTCACCATTATTAAACACACTATGTGAGGATAAATCAGAAGCTAAGGCTGACAACAGAGATCGGGGCACAGCTGAGAGGTTGGGATTCTGCCTTCAGACAAGACAACTCTCAGGTCAGCAAGAGCTATTCTTTTCTGCGCCAGCTGCAGCGCAAAACGGCATTGTTCACAGAAAATATACAGCCATTTCTGTCAGACCAGAGACTTGAGGCGCATGTGGCAGGCCATTCAGACCATAGTCCACCCTGCGAGTCAACGACAGTGACGATTCTCTTCCCGGTAGCCTGCATGTCTTTTACGCTCTGCTTGATCACGGAGTGATGTGCCGGTGAGAAAGGCCCCCCTTTCATCCCAAGGTGCAGGGACTCTGTCTGGCCGCAGCTGATGTAAAGAAGACCCTAACCAGAGTCAACCCATGTGAAGCAGCAGGGCCTGATAATGTACCTGGTTGGGTGCTGAGGGCCTGGGGAGCCTAGTTAACAAAGGTTCTAATAGACATCTTGAACATCTCTCTGGAACAGTTCACTGTCCCCTCTCACTTCAAGGTAGCCACTATCCCAGTGCAAAAGGTGGCGACAGTAATCTGCCTCACTGACTACCAGCATCCAATGATGCTGACTTCAACAATAATGAATGCTCTGAGAGGCTGGTTATGGATTCCATTATATCCCATCTTCCTGCTACATTGAATGCTTTTGCATTGAATATACATTGAACTTCAGTTTGCTTGAGGTTTTTTGACAAGGTGACGAGAGACATTAATGAGGGTAGGGCAGTGGATGCTGTCTACATGGATTTTAGTAAGATGTTTGACAAAGTCCCTCATGGGAGACTAATCCAGAAGATTAAGATGAATGGGGTCCGCAGCAAATTGGCTGTTAGGATACAGAACTGGCTTGCGCATGGAAGGCAGAAGACCGCAAGACATACAAGTAGAATTAGGCCATTTGGTCCATCGAGTCTGTTCCACCATTTAATTATGGCTTATCCATTTTTTTCCCTTCCTCAGCCTCACTCCCTGGCCTTCTCCCTGTAACCTTTGATGCCATGTCCAATAAAGAACCTATCAAACTCTGCCTTAAATACACCCAGTGGCCTGGTCTCCACGGCTGTCTATGGGAATATATTCCACAAATTCACCACCCTCTGGCTGAAGAAGTTTCTCTGCATCTGTATTAAACATTTTAAAGACAGAGGGGAGTGGTTAAAGGGATGTATTCCAGCAGGAGGTCTGTAATTAGCGGTGTTCCACAGGGATCTGTGCTGAGACCTCGGCTGTTTGTGATGTATGTAAATGACCGGGATGAAAAAGTAGATGAGTAGGTTAGTAAGTTTGGTCTCCAGGTGATACCAAGATTGGTGAAGTTGTGGATAGTGTAGAAGACTGGCAAAGAATACGGTGCAATATAGGTCAGTTGCGGATATGGGCAGTAAAATGGCAGATGGAGTTTAACCTAGATAAATGTGAGGTGTTGCACCTTGGTAGAGCAAATACAAGGAGACAGTACATTGTTAAGGGCAAGATCCTTAACTATGTTGCTGGGCAGACAGATCTTGGGACTCAAGTTCATAGCTCCTTGAAAGCAGCTACACAGGTCAATAAGGTGGTTAAGACAGTTTATGGAATGCTCTTATTTTATTAGTCAAGGCACTGAGTTCAAAAGTCAAGAGTTTATATCGCAGCTTAATAAAACTCGAGTATTGCATATAGTTCTGGTTGCCTCTCTACAGGAAGGATGTTGAGGCTTTAGAGAGGGTGCCCAAGAGGCTTACCAGGATGCTGTCTGGTTTAGACAGCATGTGCTATCATGAGAGACTGGATAACTTGGGTCTTGATCAAGGATCCAGGCCAGAAACATCGACTGTTTATTCCCCTCCATAAATGCTGCCTGACCTGCTGAGATCCTGCAGCATTTTGTGTGCAGCTCAACATTTCCAGCATCTGCAGAATCTCATGACTATGGCTACAATGCTTTATTTTCAGAGGTAGAGAACAATTTTCTGCTAATACCGCGCAACGCATATAACTCTACCTGACTGAAGATATATTTCTTAGCAATTCTTCCAGTGCTGCGAATCAAATTCTATTCTTTTTTTGTTGTGTGGTAGCTGAAGCAATGAATAACTTCAAAGACCTTGATTTTGTCCATGATGCAGCTGCTGCCAGAACATTCAATAAATGCTTAAATACTGCGGAGTGTATAAATACGGCAAATTTCAAATCTAATGACGTTATCTGGAATTATTACTGAAGGGCAGAGGCAAAAATAAAATCTCACACTAGTTACTGTTTCTGTTACCCATTAGTAATCCATATTTTACAACAATGTTAATCTGCCAGTCAGTATGTGTAGAAACGCTGATAAATATTTAAACAGCACTTGTCATAAAAGGCTTCTTCCAGATAAGAACTATCCTTTCACAAGATGTCCTGTCCCATTTCAAAATTTGGAAGATTCATAGACGTAGCAATTTCAGATCTTTTCAAGAGGTAATATCTCCCAAATGTGTTATAGGCTGTCTGTCAAAACACTGTTTATGAATGATATCAGTTTCTTAAGCTACATCAAATTATATAGCATCGAATTACATACAAACTTCTTTCCATCCATTCAGCATTTGGCCGTCTTATTTAAATAGCATGATATATATTAGCTATGATCAATTTCAATTCCATATCTGGATACAGAAAAATTACAGAAATGACAAGCAAGAGGTTTTTACTAATAACTACTGGCCTAGATTTTGCAGGGAACTGCCAGCAGTTTTCACTTCCAAGGGTTAGCAATTCCACGTTTAAGGTCTCCCAAATTGTGATTCCACATACAGAATAAACATACGACTTTGAACCTGCTGATGTCTTTTTATTACTATTTCTGACTGAACACTGAGATAGAGTCATAGAAAGAGACAGCACAGAAACAGGCCCTTCAGCCCATCTAGTCCATGCCGAACCAGTTACACTGCCCACTCCCATCAACTTGCACTTGGACCATCGCCTTCCATTCCACTTCCATCCAAGTACCTATCCAAACTTCTCTTAAATGTTGAAATCAAAATTGCATTCACCACCTGAGCTGGCAGCTCGTTCCACCACTCTCTGAGTGAAGTAGTTTTCCCTCATGTTCCCCTTAAACACTTCACCTTTCACGTTCAAAATTTCCTTATAACTCAGGGCCTCCAGTCCCGGCAACACTTCTATGTTATATTGACTATCCTGTTGCACATACTATTTATTATAAATTACTATAAATTGCGCATTGCACATTTAGACGGAGACGTAATGTAACAACTTTTACTCATGTATACGAAGGGCGCAAGTAATAAAGTCAATTCAATCCAATTCAATTTTCTCTGCGCTCTTTCAATCTTTCCTGTAGGTAAGTGGCCAAAACTGCACACAATACTCCAAATTAGCCCTCACCAATGTCTTATACAACTTCAACATTCCTGTATTCAATGCAATGATTTATGAAGGTTAATGTGCCAAAAGCTTTCTTTACAACCCTATCTACCTATGACGCCACTTTCAATGAATTATGGACCTGTATTCCCAGATCCCTTTGTTCTACCACACTCTTCAGTGCCCAACCATTCACTGTGTAAGACTTACCTTGGTTGATCCTCCCAAAGTGCAAAACCTCACGGTAGTCTGCATTAAATTCCATCTGCCATTTTTCAGCCCATTTTTCCAGCTGGTCCAGATCCCACTGCAAGCCATGATAGACTTCCTCACTGTCCACTACACCCGCAATCTTGGTGTCATCCACAAATTTACTGAACCAGTTAACCACATCGTTAATCAGATCATTGATATAGATGACAAACAACAGTGGACCCAGCACTGATCCCTGCAGCACTCTACTAGTCACAGGCCTCCAGTCAGAGAGGCAACCATCTACTACCACTCTCTGGCTTCTCCCTCAAAGCCAATATCGAAACCATTTTAATACCTCATATTGAACGCCAAGCAACTGAACCTTCTTGACCATCCTCCCATGCAGGATCTTTCAAATGCCTTGCTGAAGTCCATGCCAACAACATACACTGCCTTGTCTTCATCAACTTTCCTGGTAACATCCTCAAAATACTCTATAAGATTGGTTAGACACAACCTATCACACACAAAGCCATGCGGACAGTCCCTAATCAAACCCTGTCTATCCAAACCTTCTAAAATATGGTCTCTTCGAATATCTTCCAATAACTTTCCCACTACTGATGTCAGGCTCACCAGCCAATAATTTCCTGCTTTATTCTTAGAGCAACGGAACAACATTAGCAATTCTCCAGTCCTCCAGTACCTAACCAGTCACTAAGGATATTTTAAGTATCTCTGCTAAGGCCCTTGCAGTTTCTGCACTTGCCTCCCACAGGGTCTGAGGGAACACATTGCCAGGTCCTGCGGATTTGTCCAGCCTGATTTGCCTCAAGACAGCAAACACCACCACCTCAGTAATCTGTATAGGGTCGATGTCCTTGCTGCTGCTTTGCCTCACTGTTACAGACTCAGAGTCTGTCTCATGAGTAAATACAGAGGCAAAAAATCCACTTAGGGACTCCCCATCTCTTTTGGTTCCATGCATAGATTACTATGCGGATCTTACAGAAGACCAATTTTGTCCCTTGCAATCCTTTTGCTCTCATCATATCTGATAATCCCTTCTGATTCTCCTTCACCTTGTCTGCTAGAGCAACCTCATGTCTGCTTTTCACCCCCTGATATTTTTCCTCCTGCTCCCTTGCATTTCATGACTCCATTAGAACCTCACATGTTCTTAACTGCCTTTACCCGCTGTGTACCTCCTTTTTCACTAACCAGGGAGGGCATTAATCTCTCTCAAAAACAATGTTCCCTAAACCTGTTGTCTTTAGCTTTTATTCTGACAGGCACATACAAGCTTGGTACTCCCAAAATTTCACTTTTAAAGGCCTCCCACTTACCAAGTACACCTTTGACAGAAAACAGTTTGTCCCAATCCACACGTGCCAGATCCTTTGTGATACCATAAAAATGGGCCTTTCTCCAGTTTAGAATTTCAACCCGAAGACCAGACCTACCTTTTTCCATAATTACCTTGAAACTAATGGCAGTGTGATTATTAGATGCAATGTGTCCCCCTACACAAAATTATGTCGCCTGCCCTGTCTCATTCCCTAATAGCAGATCAAGTATTCCATTCTCTCTTGTTGGGACTTATATGTACTGATTAAGGAAACTTTCCCGAACAGATTTGACAATCTCTATCCCAACTAGTCCTTTTACAAATCTGTCAATATGTAGACAGATAAAAACACCATTAGTCCTTCCATGTCAACCCTTTGCTTCCTGACTTTGAGGTCTTAACAACATCGGTCTCCACAACCACTTTACTACCTGTTCTAGCACTATGGTTCCCAATTCCCTGCCACTCCTGTTTAAACCCCCACCTCCCCCCACTCCATGCAGTACTAGCACACCTTCCCACTAGAATATTAGTCCTCCTCCAGTTTAGTTGGACTTCAGCGAGGCACTTAACAAGATCGCACATGAGAGGTTGGTCAAGAAGGTTCAGGCACTTGGCGTTCAAGATGAAGTAGTAAAATAGATTAGACATTAGAAGTCAGGTTGGTGAGTAGATTCACAAATCTGTCATAAGAACATCTCTGTTCATTTGCAGAGAGAGGAAATTAATTTTTAGTTCAACTGCATCTCTTTCTATTCTCATACTTCAAAGTTTTATTTATTTTTGGTAATTTCAAAGTTCAAAGTGCATTTATCATCAAAGTATGCAAACCTTAAGAGTATGTATTACTTGAGGTTCATTTCCTTACAAGCAGCCACAAAGCAAAGGAACATTGTAGAATGCATTTAAAAAACCATCAAACACCCAATGTGCAGAAAAAGAAACAAATCATGCGAACAATGAAGATAAACAAATAACATTCAGAACTGAAGTTCACGAAAGTGACTCCACAGCCACGAATCCGATCACAGCCAATCCAGGATCCCCACAGCCTCAGTTCAGCACAAAGACGAGTAAACGCCACTGACCCAACTCTCGTCTCCAGTCCCGATACCCTGACCTTTTCAATCTGGTCTAGCTCTTAAATCGGTCAAACAGCGGCTCATTCCTCACTCTCAGACCTGGGCCCTGTCTCCTGAATATGTTGTTGGGCCCGGGACCCAAGAATTCACATGTATCTGTTCAGTATTTAATTTTGTTATGTACTTTTAATCTAATTTAATCATTTGGTTAACAGCTTTGGAATGGCTTTAATGTTTTTCAGTACGGCATTAATTAATTTTGACTGGTGGCTAGGTTGGGGCTTTAGCTCAAATGTGTAGAGGAGAATTTTTTGGAGCATTCTCATGACAAGACGTTTTTTCTCATGCAATGGTATCTGTGCGTCAAAAACAGTGTTTGCCATTTGATGTGGAACTGGCTTCTGCAACACTGGTCTAAGACCAATTAATTATGGTGTTTCGTATAGTGACTGTTAAGTGTCACACAACGACCACAGGAATCAGCACCCCCTCAATGGATTCTGGCTATGATTCTTACCTCAGTAAAGCAGCCAGCACAATCAAAGACCCCACCCAGCCCAGACATTCACTCTTCTCCCTTCATCAGGCAGATGATACAAAAGCCTGAAAGCACTTACCACCAGGCTCAAGCAGAGCTTCTATGCTGCTGTTATCAGACTCTCAATCAGACCTCCTATACAATAAGATGGTGTCTTGGTCCCACAATTACATCATTGTGATCTGCACTGCACTTTTTCAGTAGTTTTTACACTTTATTCTGCATTGTACTAACTCAATACACCATGTAATGATCTGATCTGCATGGAAAGTATGCAAGATTTTCACTGTATCTTCATACATGTGACAACAATAAACCAGTGACAGTAATAAACCAATACCAGATTAATTAATTTTCAAATGTAAATTGTTACTAAATTGTTACTAATAAATTGTTACTAAAACATACTTATAAGTTGAAATTCGGAATTGCAGGATTTTCTTAATTCTTTGAATTTAATTCAAAGATGATATCTTAGCAGAAAAGTGTTCAGTCAGGAAATTAGCACTTAAGGCCACTACATGTAACCAGAAGTGAATAGGAAGAACCCATCTCACTTACCATACAGGTTCACATCTGGGATAAAGATAGTTGGCATTTTGCACCTAGTGCCCCCTGCCTGAAAGGTGGTGAGGTCAAGACCTCAATGTGCAATGTCCTGCAGTTACATGCCCAGGCCACTCAAACAGTGGCTCGCTAACCCAGGAGAACCTTGACTAACAAGGGTAGGGATGCATGGAAAGAGTGCCCCCCACAGGTTTCCCACCAGACTGCAAGTGATCATGTTTGTAAGTGTACATTGCTAGCCCAGAATCAGAATCAGGTTTAATATCACTGGTGTATACATATGGCAGTTCTGTGGGCAAAAATACCATGTTAATGAGAGAGGTCGGCTGACAGTAATTCAAATAACAATGAGTAACTACAATGGACTGTAGATTAGTATCTATAAACAGATAACATGTCAAACCTTGAAGCGGATGGGCTACAGCAGCAGAAGACCATGAACATACACTCAGTGGCCACTTTTTGAGGTCCAGGTTATCAAGTGTTCAGAGAACAACTTGAACCCACAATCCTTTGCCTCAACACAAGAGAGTTAACATCAGAGTGACAGCTGGCCAACAAATTATATTTCCTCGTAGTTCCCAGGAACTACTCCCAGAATGTCAATTCTTTTCTCACAGCTGCAGTGCCTCACCCATGCCAGTATTCTGTTAGATTTAAGTTCTATAATATCTCAATATCTAACCTTTGATATACTGGGGACTGAAAATGCAACATTAACTATGACCTAACAATTCCCTGATGCCCACAAATCACTCTATTCTATTACTAAAGTCCAATTTCAACAAAAACAGATTACTCCACAATGTTAGTAACCCAACTCTCTATATAGTCTATTTTCTCCACTTATGTCCAAGAGTCTGACTTCTCAACCACTCAAAAGGCTTTTAAAAAAAAGACCTATTATTTCTTTCCCCAAAGAATAATCTTTTGCAGACATGTTACAAGAAAAGTCTTTACTCAGACTAGAACTAGATGGGTGAAATAATAAACTACGATCAAGGTTACCAACTAGATATTCTATTTTGATTAGATGCTGTGTTATAATTAGATGGTTGGGGTGCTATTAAAAAAAACCAGGATGTCATTAATCCACCAATATACAAGTTTTCACATGGCTTTTTGAGAATCATCATTATGTGCCATATCAAGTGACAAAACCATGATTGCTCTTTGTAAATTTTTCCTATACAAGTGATTTGCCATTGCTTTCTTCTGGACAGTATCTTTACAAGACTGGTGACCCCAACCTTTATCAATACTCTTCAGGGATTGTCTGCCTGACATCAGTGGTCGCATAACCAGGACTTGTGATGTGCATCAGCTGCTCACAAGACCATCCAGCACCTACTCCCATGGATTCATGTGACCCTGATCAGAAGGGGGCAGGGGGCTAAATGTGTGCTACACGTGCAGGCCAGCGGAGGGAAGGAGTGCCTAACACCTCCTTTGGCAGAGACGCATCTCCAAGCCACCACCCACTTCTGAGAATACATTCCTATCATTAGTTCTAGGTTAGATTTTGAAAGGACCAAAGGACTACATTCAATCCCAGCCTTGTAATTACTGAAGCTCTGCTAGGAGTAAGAACAACTCAGGTCTCAGAACCAAAATGCAATTTGTGCTTGATAGAGGGCAGGTCCATAATCTCAGGTTTAAGCTTATAAAATTACCCCATATTTTTAAAAAAGTATATATTTTAATTAGCAATACTTCTTGGCTTGCCTGGAGTCTATTGATAATATTAAAATGCTTAAAATTCATTATTAAAATTCAGCCTCCTTTCCAAGTATCGTTCATTCTTTCCCACTTTCAACAATGACAAGCAGAATTAATTTAAACCCTGTGCCTTATAATTTTGCAGATCATTGGAAATGACACACTTCTTTTTGTGCTTTCAAAAATCTGGAGTTGACACTTGCTCTGCGTTCCTGATATGTCTCTGTAACATCTTACACAGATAAGACACAAGAGCAGAATTAGGCCAATTGGACCATTGGGTTGGCACCATTCCATTATGACTGATTTCTTCTCTCTCTCAAACCATTCCCCTGCTTTCTCCCTGAAACCTTTGACAGCCTTACTTCTCAAGAATCTATCAACCACTGCTTTAAATATTCCAATAACTTGGCCTCCACAGCTATCTGTAGCAAAACTGACTATCAAAATCATCATTAAGCGAGGCATTGACAGCCATCCCCCACAGGTTTACTTCAATCTGGCTAAAGAAATTCCTCTTCATTTCTGTTCTAAAGGGACATTCTTCTATTCTGATGCTATGCCCTCGGGTCGTAGACTCACTCACGATAGGAAACATCCTTTTCATGTCTACTCTTATCTAGGCCTTTCAATATTTTATAGATTAAGATCAGCCAACACCCCCCCCCCCATTCTTCAAAAGTCAGTGAGTGCAGGCCCTGAGCCATCACACATTCTTCATACAGATCCTCATACACATGTTAACCCTTTCATCCCTGTGATCATTCTCGTGAACCTCCTCAGGACCCTCTCTAATGCCAGCACATCCTTTCTTAGATAAAGGGCCCAAAACTGCTCACCTTACTCCACTTATGGCCTGACCAATGACTTATAAAGCCCCAGCCTCAGATCGTACCACTTCTCGTCATTTATGGCACAATGCTGCAAAACCAGCTCAGAGATTATAGCATATTACTTATGGGTCTTAGGACCCAGGACATGCCTTCTTCTCATTGCAACCATCAGGAAGGAGGTACAGAAGCCTGAAGGCACACACTCAGCAATTCAGGAACAGCTTCTTCCCCTCTGTCATCTGATTTCTGAATGGATACTGAACCCATGAACACTACCTCACTACTTTTTTTATATTTATTTCTGTTTTTGCACTACATAGTTCAACTTTGTATATATTATACCGTAATTCTGTCTTTTTTCTATATTTATCATGTATTGCTGCTGCAAAGTTAACAAATTTCATGAGATTAAACCTGATTCTCATTGTTTCTTTTTACCCCTCTACTTAATTTATTCAATTTTACATAAACTCACACATGTAATGTGACATTCACTACATTACTGCTCTATATGAATATTGTAAGGCCAGGTGGAATGAAAGCTGCACTTGCTTGTGTCCATTACAAATGCTCACAGCCTCATACAACATTGTGCAAAAGTTTTAGGCACATATATAGCTAGGGTGCCCAAGACTCCTGCACAGTACTGTAGTAATTTTTTCTATCGCAGTGTACTGCTATCACAAAAAAAAATTCATGACATATGCAAGTGATGATAAACCTGATTCTGATATGGGTCTCCATTGTGGGCTGAAAGTGGGAAGGGAGCAATTGTTTGGAATCAAGTGGCCTTGCCTGGTGTCTCAGGGCTGGGTTTGTCTGCACCCACACCATCATCACCCCTGGTACTCTGTCTGTGCCACCTGTTCCACACCCCTCCCACAGCACTACACCCTCACCATTCCCAAAATACTTTGCTTGAGCCAGATTTCCAAACTCACTCTCCGCTCCACGTTGACCAAAGTTTTAGGCATCCTAGTTACATTAAAGTGCTCAAGACTATTGCACAGTAATGTAAATTCCAATCTAAATTGTTAATAAATGTAATCAACAACTGAAAACCCAGCTCCAATTGCCGCATGTATCACCTTTTCAATCTAATGCTGAAGTGATCCATCAATCCTCTGAAATGTGTGACTTTAAAAACAAACCTTGAATCGATCCTGGCGTTCACAAAGTGTTCCATTGGGCATAGGTGCTTGGCATCTGTGCTTAACTGGCTCAAACTTTCCCGCAAAGGTTATGTATCTGGTTTTCAGCAAAGCTGCCATCTCCGCATTCTCTGAATCATCTTCCATTTGCTTGGACTCCAAGAATCGATGTGGAGTTTCAATTCTGGTAAATACATAATTGAAAGATAAAGCACATCTTGCAGGGATGTATGACACTAGGGTTTATAATTTGACAAAGATATTATAATTTTTATATTAAGAATTACATTTAGAAATTCAGTGGTGTAATGACAAGCACGAGAAAATCTGCAAATGCCAGAAATCCAAAGCATCACACACAAAATGCTGGAGGAACTCAGTAGGCCGGGCAACAAATAAGGAAAAGAGTAAACAGTCAGCGTTTCGGGCTGAGACCCATCATCAGGACACAATGATCCGCAAAATTATAAGGCGTGGGGTTCAAATGAATGCTGCTTATTATTGTAGAAACTGAGAAAGAACAAACGGTACTTGGAAGGTATAGGAGGCTGACTTTAAATAATGAATTTTAAATAAGTATTTAACATTATCAATGGACTCCAGGCTTGCCAGAGAGTTTTGCTAATTAAAATATATTGTCCATTGGTCAGGGTCAACCATGGATGTTGCATCCTAGCTGTCTTGCTATGCAAACCTGGGCAGTATGATACGCAGAGCATGCTGGTGCACGTGTAGCAAGCCTGATGAAGGGACTCAACTGGAAACGGCGGCTGTTTACTCTTTCCCATAGATGCTGCCTGGCCTGCTGAGTTTCTCCAGTGTTTTGTGTGTGTTGCAGTCGTGCAATGACGCTGCTCAACATAATTTACAGTTTTTTTAGTTGCACAGTTTGTCTACTCTTACACATTGGTAGTTTGTCAGTCCTTGTGAATGCAAGGATTTTATAAATTATAGTTCTTTTTCTCTTGTAATAAAGAATCTCTCGGTAGTATATGGTGACATATATGTACTTTGATAATAAATTTTACTTTCACTTTGACATTGGAACATTCTTGCACTGAACAGGTTTCGATTCAATGGGCCAGATGGCTTATTTCTTTACTATAACACTTCTACGTTTTGGTATTTCAGCATTTACTATGCTTCCACTACAAAAGGAAAAATCTGTATTACCAACTCCATATTCAAGCAATTTTTTAAGCTAAAATCTGAAAATCCAGCACTGGGATCCTGATAACCATTGGTTAAAACAAAGGGCAGAATGCCCTCTGGTGGCTGTGTAAATACATTACATGAGAAATAGAAACATTTACGGAACTGCAGGAGAGGCTTATATCCCAAAATAAACAACGAAATGTGACTAATTTCCATAACAAATTCTTTCAAAAGTCTGTCTGAACAATGAATGGCAAACATATCTGATGGAAATAGCATCTCAAACTCTTGTGATGTGCAATGCCCACTTAGTTCTTTTAGACAATAAAAGGCAAATCAATGGATACATGTGATCTCCAAGTAGAAATCAATGCGCAAACTTGGGGTTAAACTAGTAAAAAGGAGACTAGTGACATTAAAACCACCTGCACAATCCATTGAAAACAAATTCATTGTTCAAAATTAGCTGAAATTATGACACTCACCATCAGTAACAAAATTAAAATATTCACATTACTACTGTTACTTAACCGACAAAGCAATTCCAGATTGGCAATTTATTCATCCGTTAACTTGCAAATATCAACATATATTTCAATCCCAGATTAAATACTTGCAGTCAGTATTCACTAAGTATTGTAAAATAATAGTATAACACAAAAACTGAAGAAGGAATTTTTGTGGGTGAAAGGTGCAATAATTGACAGAAATACATTGGATTCCAGTTAATTGGGGTAGCTGCTTTTTTGGGACAATGTTTAAAGAACAAAAACTTATCGAGAAAATTGCTGGAGCTCCTATCATTTACTTGGGACACAATGTCACTTAAATGGGGCAGGAAACTGTTGCCGAACAGGTGCTAACTAGCGTCAGTCCAAGCTTAAAAAGAAGCAAGGCAGGAACTTGCCAAGACCCTGGGCGTCATTTTTCAATCATCCCGTGCTAAAGACTGGTACTGTAGGATTGGAAGTCTGCTAACATTCTGCTGTTGTTTAAGAATGGAGGAAGGAATAAACTACACACATCAAAGTTGCTGGTGAACGCAGCAGGCCAGGCAGCATCTCTAGGAAGAGGTACAGTCGACGTTTCAGGCCCAGACCCTTTGTCAGGACTAACTGAAGGAAGAGTTAGTAAGAGATTTGAAAGTGGGAGGGGGAGGAGGAGATCCAAAATGATAGGAGAAGACAGGAGGGGGAGGGATGGAGCCAAGAGCTGGACAGGTGATTGGCAAAGGGGATACGAGAGGATCATGGGACAGGAGGTCCAGGAAGAAAGACAAGGGTGGGTGGGGAACCCAGAGGATGGGCAAGGGGTATAGTCAGAGGGACAGAGGGAGAAAAAGGAGAGTGAGAGAAAGAATGTGTGTATAAAAATAAATAACAGATGGGGTACAAGGGGGAGGTGGGGTATTAGCGGAAGGTGGCGAAGTCGATGTTCATGCCATCAGGTTGAAGGGTACTCAGACGGAATATAAGGTGTTGTTCCTCCAACCTGAGTGTGGCTTCATGTTTACAGTAGAGGAGACCGTGGATAGACATGTCAGAATGGGAATGGGATGTGGAATTAAAATGTGTGGCCACTGGGAGATCCTGCTTTCTCTGGCGGACAGAGCGTAGGTGTTCAGCAAAGCGGTCTCCCAGTCTGCGTCGGGTCTCACCAATATATAGAAGGCCACATCGGGAACACCGGACGCAGTATATCACCCCAGCCGACTCACAGGTGAAGTGTCGCCTCACCTGGAAGGACTGTCTGGGGCCCTGAATGGTGGTAAGGGAGGAAGTGTAAGGGCATGTGTAGCACTTGTTCCGCTTACAAGGATAAGTGCCAGGAGGGAGATCAGTGGGGAAGGATGGGGAGGACGAATGGACAAGGGAGTCACGTAGGGAGCGATCCCTGCGGAAAGCAGAGAGGAGGGGAGGGAAAGATGTGCTTAGTGGTGGGATCCCGTTGGAGGTGGCGGAAGTTACGGAGAATAATATGTTGGACCCGGAGGCTGGTGGGGTGGTAGGTGAGGACCAGGGGAACCCTATTCCTAGTGGGGTGGCGGGAGGATGGAGTGAGAGCAGATGTACGTGAAATGGAATAAACTAAGTGATTATAATCCAGTTAGCTTAACTTTTGAATTAGAGTCAAACTTAATATCATCAGCATATGTCGTGAAATTTGTTAACTTTAGGGCAGCAGCACAATGATAAATAAACAGAGAAAAAACAGTTACATAAAATAAAGTATTTAAGTTAAAACAAGTAGTGCAAAAAAGAGCAGAAATAAAAAACTAGTGAGGCAGTGTTCATGGGTTCAATCCCATTCAGCAGTTCAGGAACAGCTTCTTCCCCTCTGCCATCTGATTTGAGTGTGTGCCTTCAGGCTTCCGTCCCTCCTTCCCAATGGTAACGGTGTGGAAGTGGCATCTCCTGGGTGGTGGCGATCCTTAATGATGGCCATGGCAAATGACAGCAGTGAGCAAATTATTGGATTCCATTCTAATGTAGCCCCCCCCTCCCCGGCCACCCTCAGGGTCGCTCTCCCGCCTTCTCCCCCAAAACCCCGCGCATACAGTATCTTCAAATACACCAAAACCATATCAACTATCCCAATTGGTTAATAGAAGGCTGCTATCTCAATTTAAAGTAAAACAAACTGCTAGTGCAAACTCTCTTCAGCGTTAAAGCACAACAAAGCCGCATTCCCCAGATTAACATAACAAAGTCGCCATTTTAATTAGCCTCCGCAGTAACATAAAAATCGAAACCCCCTTACACTAATAAAAATGTACGCCTTCCTTATAATGGCAAAAATTCATGGGACAGTTAGCAGGGATTATTTTCAAGGGAATGTCACATCTGTCTAAATTTACCGAATTCATTGAGGAGATATAAAGGGATCAATGAGGGCATGCATGTGATGTAGACTATGAAGTTTTAAAAGGCTCTTAATGAGGCCCCAGTAGAATTCTGGTTAAAATAGTAAATAACCACGAAATCCAAGGATTGAGCCAAAATGGCTCGGTGGCAGAAAGCCAAAAGTTCCTGGTTATTTGCATGGCTGTTAACTACTCAATTCCTTGCTTCTCAAGGGTGATGTTATAGAGATTTAAAAGACAATGAGGAGGTAGTCAGAGTATTTCTCAGAGTGGAGGAGACAAGATGGGGTTCAAGGTGAGAAGGCTCTATAGTTAAAGGAGATTTGAGGGGCACGTTTTCCACACAGAGCACGTTGATTGTATGGAACAAGAAGCCAGAGGAGATGGTGGACGTAAACACAGTTACAATGCCTGAAATGTATTTAGACAGTTCCTTGGATAGGAATGGAGTAGAGAAGTGGTTGCCAGTGACTACTGGTGTTCTGCAGGGATTGGTGTTGTTCACTTCACGTTATACCTCAATGGTTTAGATGATGGAATTCATGGCTTTGTGGAAAAGTTTGTGGACGCTACAAAGATAGGTGGAGGGGCAGGTAGCATTGAGGGTCTGCAGAAGGATTAGACAGATTGGGAGAATGGGCCGATAGAACAGTGTAGGGCCTTTGACATGGTGCTGCACATGAGGCTGCTTAACGAGATAAGAGTCCATGATGCCACAGGAAGGATGACAACATGGATAAAAGCTTGGGCAATTTGCAGACGGCAAAGAATGGGGAATAAAGGGGGCATATTCTGGTTGGCTGACAGTATCTAGCGGTGTTCCACAGGGGTTGGTGTTGTGACTGCTTCTTTTCACATTATATATCATGGGAAAAGGAATAAACAGATAGACAGTTTTCTAAATAGGGAGGAAAATTCAAAAATCAGAGGTGCAAGGAGACTTGGACTAGTCAGGGTGTCAAAGGTTATGGGGAGAAAGCAGGAGAATTGGGTTGAGAAGTCAGCCATGATGGAATGGTGGAACATTCCATCATGGCTGATGGGCCAAATGGCCTAAATCTGCTCCTAATGGTATTCATGGGATTAGTGTAAAAAGGCACGGAAAAGTCGGCCAAAGGGGCTATTTCTGTGCAGTCCAGCCGTGTGATTCTATGAGATATATAGTATTTAAGATTTTGATATACTTAGAGAGACAGACACAAAGTGATAAGGACGCTGTGATAGCACAATGATTATCCCGATGTTTGCGTTCAAATCTCACTATACCCACTGTGGAAGTTTAAACTCCATTAATGAACTGGATATTGTTTTAATAAAGAAGTGTCTTCACAATAATGGACTTAAAACTACAGGTCTGAGAAAATTTTCATCCTCTTCAGTAATGTCCTTTGGGGAAACATAGAACATAGAATAGTACAGCACAGTACAGGTCCTTCGGCCCACAATGTTGTGCCGACCCTCAAACCCTGCCTCCCATATAAGCCCCCACCTTAAATTCCTCCATATATCTGTCTAGTAGTCTCTTAAACTTCACTAGTGTATCTGCCTCCACCACTGACTCAGGCAGTGCATTCCACGCACCAACCACTCTCTAAGTAAAAAACCTTCCTCTAATATCCCCCTTGAACTTCCCAACCCTTACCTTAAAGCCATGTCCTCTTGCATTGAGCAGTGGTGCCCTGGGGAAGCAGCGCTGGCTATCCACTCTATCTATTCCTTTTATTATCTTGTACACCTCTATCATGTCTCCCTTCATCCTCTTTCTCTCCAAAGAGTAAAGCCCTAGCTCCTTTAATCTCTGATAATAATGCATACTTTCTAAACCAGGCAGCATCCTGGTAAATCTCCTCTGTACCCTTTCCAATGATTCCACATCCTTCCTATAGTGAGGTGACCAGAACTGACACAGTACTCCAAATGTGGCCTAACCAGAGTTTTGTAGAGCTGCATCATTACATCGCGACTCTTAAACTCTATTCCTCGACTTATGAAAGCTAACACCCCATAAGCTTTCTTAACTACCCTATCCACCAGTGAGGCAACTTTCAGGGATCTGTGGAAAGAAGTCTTCTTGGAAACCCTACAGACAAAAGATGATGGAGGAACTCAGGAGGTCAGCAACACCTGTGGATGGAAATGGACAATCGAAGGTTTTCGCTTCAACCTCATCTCATTATATCGGCCATTTCTCCTCTAGGTGAAAAGCTTAAACCTGAAATGCAAACTGTCAATTCCCCTCCACAGATGCTACCTGACCTACTGAGTTACTCCAGCACCTTGTTTCTGATCATGGAAATCTCCCTGACTCCAGTCTATATGTGGCTCCAGATCCATCAGTGTTGCTGATTGTGAGAACCATTGAGCTACATCATTGAAACAGATCAAAGAATGAAACCATATGCACCACCCGTTCACCTACACACCAAATTCCACATGACAGGCCAGTCAACTTCTTCACAAACAGGGTGCGAGTGTCGACATTGTGAGAGCAATTCTACACTAATAAACCACGACATAGTCAAACTCAAAGAATCATTCCTTACAGACAGCATGCCTGCTCCCTCCATCACAATCCCTGGGTGCATTACCTTCTACTAGCACCAGAGAGGGCAATAGGGCAGCAGGGGAAAGCCTTTGGAGTTCTTATTATTGACCCCAGATCCTATGAAATCTCAAGATATCAGGCAAAATATTAGCAAAGGAAATCTCCTTCCAATGACCAGCAAAAATCCTCCTCAAATGATGCAGTAGTGTTCTTCCACATTTCAATCATAAAATATCAGAGCATGGAGATAAGCCATTCAGCCCAACCCATCCATGCGGACCAGTGGGCACACTTCTGCACAAACCAATAGCCCAACACTTCATCCATGGTCTTAGGCATTGGTCTACGCTTAAGAGATTCATCTGGACACTTCTTACGGATACAATCAGTAAGCCAGTTTCAATGACTCTCTCAGGCAGTGCACTCGAGGCACTAACCACTCTCTGGGTGATGAAAGTCCCCTTCAAATTCCCTCTAAACCTCTTTTATCTGACTTCAAAGCCCATCACCAGTGCACCATTACTCGCCAAGCTGGTGGAATCCAAATCTGCTGCCATGTCTCTGCAGTAGGTAACAAACAAACTAATGACAGATAAATCTATTTAATCTCAGACACCATGGCACAGGTAAAAATGTTAATGATACTGCTCTTATTGAGACAAAGTTGAGTCTTTGCATCCGATAACATCATGCCTGTAGCATTAAAGACCAAGCTGCTCCAGCACAGTTACAACTCTGGCATCCAACCAACAACAAAGAGAATTATTCAAGTTCATAAAACTGCACAATTCATAAACCCCATCTTACTAATTAGCATCCAGTCAATCTACTCACTCTTGACAGGAAGGTACTGTTACTGTTTTATCAAGCAGCACTTATTCAGTTATGCTCGGGGTCATTGTCTTGCTGGAAAACAACTCTCCTCCCAAGTCGTAGTTCTCTTGCAGACTGCATCAGGTTTTCCTCCAGGATTTCCCTGTATTTTGCTGCATTCATTTTACCCTTTGCCTTCACAAGCCTTCCAGGGCCTGCTGCAGCAAAGCATCCCTACAGCATGATGCAGCCACCACCATGCTTCACGATAGGGATGATGTGTCTTTGATTATGTGTGGTGTTTGTCTTATGCCAAACATTGCATTTAGTGTGACGGCCAAAACACTCAATTTTGGTTTCATCAGACCATAGAACCTTCTTACAGCTGACTTCAGAGTCTCCCATGTGCCTTCTAGCAAACTCTAGCCAAGATTTCATGTGAGTTCTTTTTCCCTCCAACAGTGGCTTTCACTTTGCCACTCACCCACAGAGCTGTGACTGGTGAAACTCCTGGGCAACAGTTGTTGTATGCACCGTCTCTCCCATCTCAGCCACTGAAGCTTGTAACTCCTCCAGAGTACTCATAAGTCTCTTGGTGGCCTCCCTCACTAGTCCCCTTCTTTCACAGTCACTGAGTTTTTGAGGACGGTCTGCTCTAGGTCACAGAGCCAGACTCAGTACCAGTCACCCAGTCACTGCCACTTTCTCCTGGTAGGTCATATCTCCCCCCAACAGTTTCCAAAGTAATATACCTATAACTGAGGGGGAAGTCAGGTCATTTGAACTGAGAGAGCTCCTGTGCATTGAAATTCATTCTGCATAATACACCTCACTTCTTTAGCAAGATCTATGAGGAAAACGTAAGCGGTAGAGAATAAAAACCCACACTATGAGAAAAATTCACCTTCCTGATCAGATATTTATATTCAAGCTTATTGAATCACAAGTCGTATGTAGGTTGGTAAATCAAAGCACAGCAGTTCCTCAAACCAGATTTATACATGCAAAGACTGCAGCCACAAGCAATCTGCTGGAGAAATTCAGTGAGTCAGGCATCTTCTGTGGGACGAATGGAACCGTCAAGGTTGAGGGTCAAACCCTACATCAGAACAGTTCAAAACACCGACAGCTTCTTTCCTCACACAGATGCTTCTCGACTGTAGAATTCCTCCAGCAGGTTGCTTGTTGCTTGAGGTTCCAGCATTCATAGTCCCTTGTGTCTCCAAAAATTGCAGCCAAATGGATTAAAATGCATGGACTGGAGTTCATGTCATCATGTACAAGCTAATTATCAAAGGCCTTCACAGCTGAGATCCTGTTATCCATATTCCACATAATTCTCATCTAAAGTTTCAATATACATTTTCATAAAAATTTAAATGTTGCCATAGTAAATAATTAAGGTAAGCAGCCTGAACAATTGACAGAAAATCTGAACTGAATATAGTCAGAAAAGAAAGAATTGGTGGCTTTAATCAACCAGAAGATATCAATAGAAGAGATTGCCTCATCAGTTTCCTAAGCAAATCTCTTAAAATTACTCCCTGTAGTGAACAGGCAGCTGAAATATTTACAGAAATGGGATCTGTTTGATTACTGTTGAGAAGTTGCAAGTAAACATTTTGTGCTTATTTTTTAACATAAATTCCGTAAGATGGAATAGCGTAGATAAATTAATATAAATTATACATAACTTAAGTTTATATAATTGTGAAATTTATGTTTGCCATTTTTGTAACATACTGTGCTGCTGCTGCAAACAGCTTTCATGGTACTTATACCCTGGGTATGTATGCCCATGACAATGAATGTGAAATCGAAGTAATTGAATACTACAACAAGAGTTCAATCAAAAAGGCAAATTACTTGGGAATTTTGCCAGATGTAGTCTGCTCTTCTCCCCAGTAGTGAAGGTCTAACCCAAAGGACATAACAGGGGCTCTTTTCATCTCTTCCAGTTTTCTTTTCTTGGCATCTTCACTGAACAGTTCAGGTCCTGCTGATGTGGATGCCTGAACATTGTCCTCTGAGGTTCCAGCAAGGCTATTAAAAGAACATATTTTAAAAATAAAATCAATGGAAGGTAACATTTGCACAATGACAGTTCCAAATTCATTACCTTCTGCACTAATATTCACATTAATGCAGGCCCACTGACTAACACCATTATTATAGATACAACTTGCTTATAAACTTAATTACATTTCTAACATAATTCTTCTAGCAATATTCCTTAAGGTCACTCATGGAAAAATAAAAACAGACATTATCTATAAGTTTGCTAATTACATAAATAAAAGATACAATGATCAAATTATCTTTTCATCTTTTTCCCAGTATTTGTTTCAAAAGCAGATAACAAAATGTAAACACAGGAAAAACTAAATAGTGTTTCTCAAGCAATAAGACATTGAAAGTATACTTCACTGTTAAAAAATAGGAGCTGGCTTAGTTTGTACCACCATTAGAGTCAGTGCCATAGAGAGGTACAGCACAGAAACAGCTCCTTCAGCCCATCTAGTCCATGCCGAACAACTTAAACTGCCTACTCCCATCCATCCATCTATCCACACTTCTCTTAAATGTGAAACCAAGCTCGTATGCACCATTCATGTTCCCCTTAAAGTTTTCACGTTTCACCTTTAACCCAAGATCTCTAGTTATAGTCCCACCCAACCCCAGTTGAAAAAGCCTTGTCTATACCCCTCAGAATTTTGTATAGCTTTATCAAATCTCCTGTCAATCTTCTACATTCCAAGAAATAAAGTCCTAACCTATTTAATCTTTCCCTTTAATTCAGGTCCTCCTGACACAGCGACATCCTTGTAAATTTTCTCTGTATTCCTTCAACCTTATTTACATCCTTTCTGTAGGAAACTGCACCAAAACTGCACACAGTACTCCAAATTAGGCCTCACCCACATCTTGTACAACTTCAATATAGCATCCCATCTCCTTGAATATGCTCTACTTGTCAATAAATTCCTGTACCACAAATTCACTTTTATCACCATATCCCCTGACCCCACTTTCAACTGAATACAAAAATTTGAGAAGTATGGACATAAAACACTACAGCCGAGCAGGCCTATCAGCCCACAAAGTCTACACTGAACATGATGTCAAATTAAACCGAATCTCTTCTGCCTACACGTGATCTGTGTCTACCTACAAGTTGTTTCTTCTTAAACATCACTACCGTATCTGCTTCCACCACACTTCTCACAGGCAAATCTAAGTAATATTGCTCTCTTGGGCAAAGATACTTGCCCTGCACATCTCCTTTAAACTTGCCCCCATCTCACCTTAAATGCATGTCTTCTAGTATGGGAGATCTACAGAGAAGAATTTATGTGGAGGGCTTATGTATTCTCCCTCATGAGGTAACAGCACACCACTGTCAAGACTTGAACAGTTTTTTTTAGACATTATCTCTGAAAGTGGTCAACAGCATGAATAGTGATGTAACAGCATTTAGGATTCTTTATCAGCTTGTTATCCTGATAAACGTGGGATATATACCACAGTAAATTTCAAATAATATATTCTCTGGAAAACCCCCTCTCATTTAACTCGTACCCAATGAAGCCGAATACTTAACTGCTTAATAGCTCTTATTTGAAGATTAAGTTGAAACAAAAACCTGATTAGCCTTACTCAATTTCTTTTACACTTAGAAAATCACTTATTCAAATAGTTTGGTGTGCAAGTCATCGAAAATTACCTTCAATGTTAAGACAATTAAGAACTGCACAGTTCTTAAGTTAAAAACAAAGTTAAGTACTGAAAGAGTAACTTGACTTTTACTCTGACCATTGAGCAATGTCATACTAGGTTTGCATGTTGCATTAGACCAACTATGACCAATTAATGTTAATAAACACAGAAAAATACAGCACTGGGTAGGACATTTAGTACGTGATATGCTGATCTTGATACCAATTTGTACAAGCTTCCCTCCTCTTGTGTATTATTCATGTCACTCTTCTCTCTTCACATTTATATGTCTCTCTAAAAGCCTCTTAAACACCACCAAACTTCCATTACTACCACTGGTGGTAACCTATTGCATGCAACTGCAAGGGAGTACAATGTTGGTAAGTGTGAGGTCATCCACTTTGGAAGGAAAAATAGAAGATCAGATTATTATTTAGCTGATGAAAGATCGTAGCATGGGGAAAAAATTCTGACCGACTATCCTAGCTTTCTCCCCTTAGCTTCCAGTGTCCTGGGGAGAACAACCCAAGCTTGTCCAACTTTTCCTTACAGCTCGTACCCTCTAATGCAGGCAGCATCATGGTGAACACCTTCTGCACCATTTCTACAATCTACATCATCCTTCCTATAATGGGGTGACCAGAACTGTACACAATGCTCCAAGCATAGTCTAATTAAAGCATGGTTTTAGTTAGTTGTGGCATGACTTCCCCATTCTAATACTCCATATCTTTACCAAGAAAGACAAGAACACTATAAACCTTCTTACCACCTTATCCACTTGCAGAGAAGTATGGACCTCCTGTCAAAAATCCCTCTGTATCCCTCTGCTATTAAAGAACCTACAATTAACTGTATATTTTCTTCTTTCATCTGACCCCCCCAAGTGCAGCACCTCACACTTGCCCAGATTAAATTCCATCTGGCACTTCTCTACCCACGTTTATAATTGCTTTACGTCACTGTATTCTTTGATTGTCCTTTCCACAAGTCCACCAATCCTAAAATTTGCTAATCCAACCATCTACATTTTATCCAAATTATGGATTATTTTTCTGAGTCGAATTAAAAGCAAGTTGAGGCCAGAAACTTCTAAACTGCAATTTGAGTCTATTGAGGATAGGAGAACTAGAAACGCAATTTTCATATTACAAATGCTTTCAGAAAGGGCAATTGAATATCAAAGTGATGTCTTTATATGTTTTATTGATTTCACTAAAGCATTCGACAAAGTGCAACATGAAAAACTATTTCAAATTCTCGCTAAACTAAACATTGACGGAAGGTACCAACAACTGCTTCAAGATTTATATTGGAATCAAATGGTGGCGGTAAAAATTGATGATAATAAGACCACAAGACCATAACATTTAGGAGCAGAAGTAGGCCATTTGGCCCATCGAGTCTGCTCTGCCATTCAATCATGGCTGATCCACTTCATCCAGTCTCACCCACTCCCCTGCTTTCACTCCATACCCTGGCTAATCAAGAAACTATCTGCCTTAAGTACACCCAATGGCTTGGCCTCCACAGCTGCTCATGGCAAAAAATTCTGCAGATTTACCACCTTCTGACTAAAGTAATTTCACCGCATCTCTGTTCTAAATGGACATCTTTCAATCCTGAAGTCATGCCCTCTTGTTCCAGAATCCCCTACCATGGGAAATAACTTTGCCATACCTAATTTGTTCAGGCCTTATATATAAGCAGTTGGACTAAAATTCAAAGAGGAGTTAGACAGGGATGCGTTGCCTCACCAGAATTATTTAATATCTATAGCGAAATGATTCTCAGAGAAATAGAAGACCTAGATGGGATAAAATTGGAGGTGTTAACATCAACAATATAAGACATGAAGATGATACCACACAAATAGCAAGTGCTGCAGAAGACTTACACATCCTCCTAGACAAAATAGTACAAACAAGTGCAGATTTTGGTCTAACCATCAACTGTAAAAAAACCAAATGTATGGTAATATCAAAACAGCAGGATACTCCCAACTGCCAATTGTACATCGGTAACCAAGAAATTCATCAAAAGCACAAACATGAGGAATTCTGCAGATGCTGGAATTTCAAGCAACACACATAAAAAAAAAAGATTTTAAAGTGGGAGGGGGAGATCCGAAATGATAGGAGAAGACAGGAGGGGGAGGGATGGAGCCAAGAGCTGGACAGGTGATTGGCAAAAGGGATATGAGAGGATCATGGGACGGGAGGCCTAGGGAGAAAGCAAGGAGGAGGGGGGAAGCCCAGAGGATGGACAAGGAGTATAGTGAGAGAGACAGAGGGAGAAAAAGAGAGAGAAAATATATATAAATATATAATAATAATAAATAAATAACAGATGGAGTATGAAGGGGAGGTGGGGCATTAACGGAAGTTAGAGAAGTCAATGTTCATGCCATCAGGTTGGAGGCTACCCAGACCGAATATAAGGTGTTGACCCAGACGGAATATAAGGTCTCCCAGAGGCCACACATTTTAATTCCATGTCCCATTCCCATTCTGATATGTCTATCCACGGCCTCCTCTACTGTCAAGATGAAGCCACACTCAGGTTGGAGGAACAACACCTCTCATATCCCTTTTGCCAATCAACTTTCCAGCTCTTAGCTTCATCCCTCCCTCTCCTGTCCTCCTATCATTTCAGATCTCCCCCTCCCCCTCCCACTTTCAAATCTCTTACTATCTCTTCTTTCAGTTAGTCCTGACGAAGGGTCTTGGCCCGAAACGTCGACTGTACCTCTTCCTGCCCTGCTGTGTTCACCAGCAATTTTTATGTGTGTTGATTGAACAAAAGACCAGCTTTAATTACCTTTGTAGCTTTATATCACAAGATAGAACATAGAACATAGAATAGTACAGCACATTACAGGCCCTTCAGCCTACAATGTTGTGCCGACCCTCAAACCTTGCCTCCCATACAAGCCCCCGAGTTAAATTCCTCCATATACCTGTCCAGTAGCCTCTTAAACTTCACTAGTGTATCTGCCTCCACCACTCTCAGGCAGTGCATTCCACGCACCAACAACTCTCTGAGTAAAAAACTTTCCTCTAATATCCCCCTTGAACTTCCCACCCCTTACCTTAAAGCCATGTCCTCTTGTATTGAGCAGTGGTGCCCTGGGGAAGAGGCGCTGGCTATCCACTCTATCTATTCCTCTTATTATCTTGTACACCTCTATCATGTCTCCTCTCATCCTCCTTCTCTCCTAAGAGTAAAGCCCTAGCTCCCTTAAGATGCTAGAAGTAGAAATAAAAAGAAGAATTGCCATTGCTAAAACCAACTTCCAAAAAATGAAACCCGTTTTTACCAACAGACACATTTCTATGACAACAAGGTTTAGGCTACTAAAATGTTACATCTGGTCAATCTTGCTGTATGCTTCCAAAACACCAGAACTCCAAAGAAACTTAGAAGCAACAGAAATGTGGTTTCTTAGAAGAATGTTGAAAATATCATCTAGAGATAGGGTAACTACTGAGACAGTACTTCAACGTGCCCATACAAAAAGATCTTTAATGAGAACATTAAATGAGAGGAAACTTAAATTCCTGGGCCATGTCATCAGAAAAGGAGAAATAGAATGCCTTACATTACAAGGCCGTACGCCCGGGAAATGCGGAAGAGGAAGGCAAAGAAGAAAATATATGGACACTGTGAAAGAACTAACAGATCTAAGTGTGCGAGATATCATCATGGAGAGCCATGATTGCCCAAGCGTGTAACGTGCAAGGCACATGAAGAAGAAGAAGATGATTGATATATATCACAAACAACAGAGGTTCCAATTATCAATCCTTGTGAAGCACCACTTGTCACTCCAGCCAGAATAACAGCTGTCCACTCTTAATCTCTGTCTTCTATCAGCAAGTCAATTCTGTAATTTACACTGGATAACATGCATCTTTATCTTCTGAATCGGAGTTTATCAAATGCCTTACTAAAGTCCGCATAGATAACATCCACTGCCTTACCCCCATCAAGCTCCTTTGTCACCTCCTCAAAAAAAAACTCAACTCAATCACCTCCTTAAAAAACTCAACTTGACCTACAGAAAGCCATGCTGTCCCGAAGCAGAGCATGCCTTTCCCAATGCACATGAATTCTATCCTTTAGTGTCCTTTACAATAGATTCCCTATCACTGATGTGACGCTCACTGGTCTATGATCACCTGGATTGACCCCATTTCCTTTCCTGAACAAATGCATAACATTTACTACTCGCCAATCCTCCGGGGCCTTGCCTGTTGCGAGTGAGGACATAAATTTATTTGTCAAAGTCTCAGCAGTCTCATCACTTGGTGCTTTCAATATTCTGGGATATATGCCTGCAGGCCTCAATGCTTTTCAGAAGACAGCACTACCACATCCTCCAGCTCAAAATGTCCTAACATATTAACATGTCCTACTCTGATTTTACCATCCTCCAAATCCTCCTCCTCAGAAAAAAAGTCACAAAGTAATAATGCCCAAGCATCATAGGAGATATGAATCTTCAGTAAAACAGTTGCATCATCTAATCTCACTCTGCATGGGCAGGAAAGTATCAGATGAGGGGAGAGTGAGATTAGATGATGCAACTGTTTTACTGAAGATTCATATCTCCTATGATGCTTGGGCATTATTACTTTGTGACTTTTTTTCTGAGGAGGAGGATTTGGAGGATGGTAAAATCAGAGTAGGACATGTTAATATGTTAGCACATTTTGAGCTGGAGGATGTGGTAGCGCTGTCTTCTGAAAAGCATTGAGTATCTAGTGCTTTCCCAGCATATATGATGAATAAACTCTTCTCGGGCTTCCAGACAGGCACGGGTATCGAGTACTGTATAAAACTGACATTTCAATGACAAACTCTGCCATCTTCTTCAGGGATGATGCATCCTATTCAGCAGGCTGCAATCAAAATGATCTCTTAAGGACTCTGAAGGAGCCAATAAAAAGAAGCAAGGTCTAAAGCAGAGCACCCACTGTTAAAGTGGCCAGGCTTCGGCTCAGCAAGCTTAGGCGAGAATAGTTGCGAACTAGAACTTAACTTGAGAAGTTGTAGATTCAGCAATTGTTGGCAGAGTGGCAGTTCAGGCAGTACAATACTCCTCCTATGAGATGAGGGATTTCAGAGTATCTAACACAGTCTACCTGATGACCACTTTTGCAGGAAGTGCACCCAATTTCAGCTCCTGACTGACAAGGCTAAGGAACCAGAACTGGAGCTGGATGTACTCAGGACCAACCAGGGAGGCTGAAACCCTCACAGATGAGATTTTTACAGAGGCGGTCACACCCTGAGTGCATACTCCATATAGTAGGTAGATAACCACCCAGCCAACACACTTTTCATCCCTCTTCCCTCCAGGAGAAGGCTCAGGAGCTTGAGGACTCGTACGGCCAGATTTGGGAACAGCTTCTTTCCAACTTTGATAAGACTGCTGAACGGATCCTGACCCGGATCTGGGCTATACCCTCCAAATATCCGGACCTGCCTCTCGGTTTTTTGCACTACCTTACTTTCCATTTTTCTATTTTCTATTTTTGATTTATAATTTAAATTTTTAATATTTACTATCGATTTGTAATCCAGGGAGTGGGAAGCGCAGAATCAAATATCACTGTGATGATTGTACGTTCTTGTATCAATTGTTTGGCGACAATAAAGTATAAAGTAAAACCTCACAGGAGAGATTTTTACAGAGGCAGTCGCACCCAGAGTGCAGATTCCATATAGTAGGTAGATAACCACCAGGAAGAATAAGGGATAACTGCACTCACCCAATCACTCAAATGTTCTCACAGCCTATGGACTCACTTTCAATGACTCTTCACCTCATGTTTTCAATATTCATTATTATTTTTCTTTCCTCTTTGTCTTTGCATTTGCAGTTTGTTGGGGGTTTTTGCAGAATGGTTGTCATCCTCTTGGACAGTGTCTTTTGTTGATTCTATTCTGTTTCTTGTACTTACTGTGATTACCGCAAGAAAATTAATCTCAGGGTTGTATATGGTGACATGTATATATTTTGATAATAGATTTATAACTTATATTAAATTTATAGTTATGGGTCGATGAACCTATTCTGTTTTTGTGCGGGCGAGAGGGATTTGGGGCTGATAATTATGTTGCTACTCTTTTCTTTCTTGGTTTTGTGGCTATCTGGAGAAGAAGAATTTCAGAGTTGTAAACTTTGGTAATAAATAAACCTTTGAAAATTGCTGTCAGTGGGATGAATTGCAGTGTAACATGGGGGCAAAATTGAAAAAGGTAATGGATACAGGACTGGAAGCATTATATTTGAATGCATGCTATATTCAGAATAAGGTAGATGATCTTGTAGTGCAGATAGAGATTGTCATGTATGACGTTGTGGGCATCACTGAGTCATGGCTGAAAGAAGATCCTAGTTGGCAACTTAACATCCAAGAGTACAGATTGTATCAAAAGGACAAGCAAGTAAGGCAGAGGGGGTGGGGTGACTGTTGGTAAAAGATGAAATCAAATCCTTAGAAAAAGGTGACATGGGATTGGAAGACGTACAACTCTTATGAGCAGAGTTAAGAAAATGCAAACGTAAAAAGACCCTGATTGGAGTTATACACAGTAGCCAGGATATGGGAAACAACAGGAGATAGAAAAGGCACGTAAAAAGGACAATGCTATGATAGTCATTTAGAATTTCAATATGCAGGTAGATTGGGAAAATCAGGTTGGTGACAGATCTCAAAGAGGGAATTTGTATAATTCCTATGAGATGACTTTTTAGAGCAGCTTGTGGTTGAGCCCACTAGGAAAAAGGCAATTCCGGATTGGGTGTTGTGTAATGAACCAGATTTGATTAGGGAGTGTAAGGTAAAGAAACCATTAGGAGCCAGTGATCGTCATATGAAAGAATTCACTCTGCAGTTTGAGAGGGAGAAGATAACGTATTAGTATTACAGTGAAGTAAAGGGAATTAGAGACATGAGAGAGGACTTGGGCAAAGTTGATTGGAAGGAGACACTAACAGGAATGACAACAGAACAGCAATGGCTGATGTTTCTGGGGGTAATTCAGAAGACGCATGAAAAATACATCCCAAAATGAAGAAGGATTCTAAAGGGAGGATGAGGCAACCATGGGTGATAAGGGAAGTCAAAGACACCATAAAAACAAAAGAGAGGGCATATAAAATAGCAAGGATTAGTGGGAAGTTAGAGAATTGGAAAGCTTTTAAAAACCAACCGAAGGCAACTAACAACAGTCATAAAGAGTCAAAAGATGAAATATGAAGGTAAGCCGGACAATAATATAAAAGAGGATACCAGAAGTTTTTTTTCAGATATATAAACAGTAAAAGAGAGATGGGTGTAGATACTGGACCACTGGAAAACAATACTGGAGAGGTAGTAATAGGGGACAGAGAAATGGCAGACGGACTTAAGTAACTTGCTTCAGCAGCACACCAGAAATTCAAGGATGTCAGGGGTAGAAGTGAGTGCTGTTGCTATAACTAAGGAAGAGGTGAATGGTCTGAAGGTAGATAATTCATCTGGACCAGATGGTATACACCCCAAGGTTCTGAAAGAAGTGACTGAAGAGATTGTGGAGGTATTGGTAATGACTTTTCAAGAATCACTATATTCTTGAATGGTTCCAGAAGACTGGAAAATCGTAAATGTCACTCCACTCTTTAAGAAGGGAGGGATGGAGGCCAAAGGCAGGAAATTATAGGCCAGTTAGCCTGACTTCAGTGGTTGGAAAGATGCTGGAATCCATTATTAAGGATGAGGTTTCGGGTTTGGTGGCACATGATAAAGTAGGCTAGGGTTGGCATGGTTTCCTAAAGGGGAAATCGTGCCTGACAAATCTGTTGGAATCCTTTGAGGAAATAATAGGTAGGATAGACAAAGCAGTGTCAGTGGGTGTTGTTTACTTGGTTCTTTCAGAAGGCTTTTGACAAAGTGCCATGCACAAGCCTGCTTAATAAGTTAAGAGCCCATGGTACATATAGCATAGATAGGAGATTGACTGACTGGCAGGAGGCAAAAGTGGGAATAAAAGGGGCCTTTTCTGGTTGGCTGCTGGTGACTGGTGGTGTTCCACAGGGGCCAGTGTTGCAAATGCTTCTTTTCATGTTATATGTCAATGATTTAGATGAAGGAATTGATGGCTTTGTGGCCAAGTTTGTGAATGTTACAAAGATAAGTGGAGGGGCAGGTGGTGTTGATGAAGCAGAGGGTCTGCAGAAGGGCTCAGTCATAGTCATACTTTATTGATCCCGAGGGAAATTGGGTTTTGTTACAGTTGCACCAACCTAGATGGATTGGGACTATAGGCAAAGATGTGGCAGATGCAATATAGCGTAGGGAAGCATATGGTCATGCACTTTGACAGAAGGAATAAGGGTGCAGACTATTCTCTTAGGGCTCCTCATGCAGATTCCCTTAAGGTTAACTTGCAAGTCGAGTTGGTGAGAAAGTCAGATGCAATGTTAGCATTCATTTCGAATATTAAAGCAGGGATATAATGCTGAGGCTTTATAGGGTATTGGTCAGACTGCAACTGGAGTATTGCGAGCAGATTTGGGCCCCTTATCTAAGAAAAATGTGCTGGCATTAGAGGGGGTACAGAGCAGGATCACAAAAATGATTCCAGGATTGAAAGGGTTAACACATGAGGAACGTTTGATGGCTCTCAGCCTTTACTTGCTGGAGTTTTAAAGAATGGGGAGGAATCACAATGAAATCTATCGAATATTGAAAGGCCCAAACAGAGAGGATATGGAGATGACGTTTCCTTTGATGGGAGAGTCTAGAACCAGAGGACACAACCTCTGAAAAGAGAGACGTTCATTTGGAACAGAGATGAGGAGAAATTTCTTTAGCCAGGGTGTCATGAATCTATGGAACTCAATGCCATGGAGACCAAGTCATAGAGTATATTTAAAGCAGAGATTGATAGGTTCCTAATTAGTAAAGGCGCCAAAGGTTACATAAAGAAGGAGGGAGGATGGGGTTGAGAGGGATAATAAATGAGCCAAGTTGGAATAGGGAGCAGACTTGATGGGCCGAATGGCCTAATTCTGTTCCTATGTCTTATGCACAGGGGACTTTGGGGTTTTAACATTTAACTGCCGTTCTTTCTTTGGGGGCACTCCTCTGTTTTCATGGATGGTTGTGAAGAAAAAGCATTTCAGGATCTATATTGCATACATTTCTCTGACATTAAATGTACCTTTGAAACGCTTGAAGCCTCCCAGCCCCCAACTCGTGGTTCTGACACCTTTCCAAATAACGAAGAACATTATATGCCATTAATAAAACATTAGGTGCCATAGAAATGAAAACAGTCAATAAAGTCTGCACTTGGGAGCAGATAATAGTTTATTACAGAAAGGAACATGCCAATGTTGCTTACAAGCCGCAATCCTCTGAGTGGTAGAAGAAGTGATTCCCTGTACCACTATATCGTCTTGCTACAACCATTATGGTGATATACACCATCAGTGTTATTGCCAATAAATTAATGAGGCTGCATTTCCTATTTAGCTTCACTAAAGGACAGCCAAACACACAGATTTTATTTCAACAGTTTCTCCAAGATTGATTTCTAGTTTTTCCACTAATCTCTTGAAACTATGAAGCAACTGTTTGGTTGTTCTCTCTCATTCATCTAGTTGGGGGTCAAGTCTTACTAGCAAGGCCATCATGAGTAGTCAGCTTCAGACATCCTCAGGCAGATTGCTCGACTGTTTGGGGTACATTTCCTTCATCTATTTCTGCTAAGTGACCTGAAACCCTTCAACTAATTCATAAAGGCCAAATTGTTTCGACTGGATCGATTCAAAGAACTCAGTCACTGAAACCATGGTACAATTACTTGATCAAGATCTATTTCAGCAGAGCTTTCTTCAGCACTCTATTACATCATGAATTTCAAAAGCTCCTCAGATTTATTAACAAAAGATTCAATTTGCAATGTCTTTATCTTGTCCAACAGAAAGTACCATGTGTGTTCCTCCGTAATCAGTGGCCTCACGACTGAGAGATCTGCGTCTCAGTGAATTTATGACATTATTTGTTTATTTCAGATCTTCTCCATTTCCAATTCTAATTAATTTTCAGTAAACACAGAAGTCATATTAGACTTCCTTCAGAAACTGAAATTCTTCAGACAAATATAACACTGCATTTCTGTGTTGAAGAGCTTTATGACTCAAATTATTCTACAAATTAGAATCCTCCAAAAAGTACAGTGATTAATAGTTATTCTAACCCATTACAAAATGTATGAAGTTCACACAGAAGATTCTTTTATCTACCCTGGTTGCACTATTTTCAATTATATAATTGATTTAAACCTGGAACATCTGGACAGCAAAGATGCATACATCAGGATGCTCTTTATCGATTACAGCTCGACATTCAATACTATCATCCTCTCAAAACTAATCAATATGCTCCAAGACCTTGGCCTCAATACCTCTTTGTACAATTAGATCCTTGATTTCCTCACTTGCAGGTCCCAGTCAGTCAGTTTGGATTGACAACAACATCTCTTCCACAATCGCCATCATCACAGGTGCACCACAAGGCTGTGTGCTTAGCCCCCAGTTCTACTTGCTGTGTGGCTAAGCACAGCCCTAATGCCAAATTTAAGTTTGCTGATGACACCACAGTTGTTGGCCATATCGAAATTAGTGATGAATCAGCACATAGAAAGGAGACTGTAAATCTAGTTGAGTGATGCCACAACAACCTCTCACTCAGTGTCAGCAAGACCAAAGAGCTGATGATTGACTTCAGGAGATGGAAGCTGGAGGCCCATGAACCAGTCCTCATCAGGGGATCAGAAGTGCAGAGGGTGAACAACTTGAATTCAATTATCATTTCAATGGACTTGTCCTGGGCCCAGTAGGTAAGTGCCATTACAAAGAAGCAGCACCTCTGCTTCCTTAAGAGTGCAAAGATTCAGCATGACATCTCAAGCTTTGACAAACTTCTATAGATGGGTAGTAGAGAGTACGTTAACTGGCTGCATCACAGCCTAGTCTGGAAACACTAATGAATGGAAAATCCTACAAAAAGCAGTGTATATACCCCAGTCCATCACAGGTAAAACCCTCCTCACCATTGAACTCGTCTACATGGAGTTGTTCGTAGGAAAGCAGTATCCATCATCAGGGACCCCCACTACCAAGGTCATCAGGAAGGTGGTACAGGAGCCTCAGGACTCACACCACCAGGTTCAGGAATAGTTATTACCCCTCAAACATCAGGTTCTTGAACCAGAGGGGACAACTTCACTCGCCCCATAACTGAAATGATCCCACAACCTATGGACTCAATTTCAAGGGCTCTTCATTGCATGTTCTCGATATTTATTGCTTATTTACTTATTATTATTTCTATTATTTTCTTTTGTGTTTGCACAGTTTGTTGTCTTCTGCCCACTGGTTGTCCGGTCTTTCATGGTTGATGGATTTACAGAGTATGCCCACAAGAAAATTAATCTCAGGTGTTGCATAAGACGACATATTTTTACTTTGATAATAAATTTACTTAGAACCTTGAAAAAAAAAAATTAACAAAAAACTTTTTCCCCAGTTGTGGGGAAAAAGCAGGTAGGTGGAGACGAGTCCACGGCCAGATCAGCCATGATCTTATTGAATGACTCGACGGGCCAGATTGCCTACTCCTGCTCCTATTTCTTATGCTTGTAGATTAAAAAAATTGAAAATCCAAATCAAAAACACTCATTACTAGGATTTATGTCTGAAACAATAATGTGAATTATTTAAGTTATGCTGCTATTTACATAGTATTCTAGCAGAGAACGTTTTGTGGTACCAAAGAGTCTAGCAAAAGATTTTAGATAAATGAGCTGGTGCTGGATTTTTATGCTGTTTTTCCTCTATATCCTTTATATATTATTGTGTTTCACACATTTCCATTTGAAAGGGATTATGATGCATGCTTTGCCAATTTGTGATAGGCGCTTTATAGTACTAATAGACTAGTAAATAAAATAATTCTCCTGGGATTTTCTTTCATTCTTTGTGCTCAGTTAGGAGAAATAGCTATCTGTTGCTGTTCCTATGAGATGGTATCGTACTAGTAGCTGATAAGAGCAGAAGGATAGCTTTTTAATAATTGGCACAAAATAGATTTCAAGGATGTTGCTGGTCTTGAAGAGCTGAATTATAAGGGGAAAGTTGAATAGGTTAGAACTTCAGTCTCTAAAGTGCACAGGGGTATGAGGTGAGATACGATAGAAATATTATAGACAAAATTAAGAGGGTAATTGATAGGGTAAATACGTGTTGGCTTTTTCCACTGAGTTTGAATGAGACTAGAATTAGAGGTCATAGATTTCAGGTGAAAGGTGAAATATTTAAGTGGAACCTGAAGATGAAGCCCTTCATTCAGAGAGCAGTGTGAGTGTAGAATGAGCTGCCAGCAAAAATGGTAAATGTGGGTTGAATTGCAACATTTAAGAGGTTCAGTTAGGTACATGGATGTGAAGGGTATAGAGGGCTATGGTCTGTGTGTGGATAAATGGGATTAGGCAGTAAAACAGGCTGACATGGACTCACTGTAGTACTCTGTGATGCTAACGTATCAGAAATCCAAAGTATACTATATTTACGTTCTCCATTTATTCATTCTGTTGCATCCTCAAAGATCTCTTGTGAATTGTCAAACACCATTTCCACTTCACAAAACCATGCTCAGCAATGGCATTATAATCTTTTTAGTGTGTTCTCACTACTTAGTTAACAATAGAGCAGACTCAGCTATCGCCCACATTGCCCACCTCCTGCCAAGTTCAACTGAACCCTGACCAACTCAGCCACACAACTTTGTGTAGCAATTGCGGGCCCCTACACCATCAATCATTGGCTTATGACCTCCCCTTTGACACATAACAATCCCAAAATTCTCCCCCAAGCCGCTTCAGACCCGTTACTACACACGCTGGCACAGTACCTAAAAGTAAGATCTTGCACTGATACATTGCCCATCGTCTTGGGACAAGGGCATTACTTTAAAGTGGTAAATGGTTATTGGTGTTTGAATAACAACAACTTGACATGCTTCCACAAATACCAGTGAGTTTTCAGACCTGTACAGTCGTCGCTTCAACATATAGCAGGAAAATTCCAGTCAATTCACAGAGTATGCTGAGTTCGCAAAGTTCAGTAAAAATCTCCAGTGGACTCTATGCCCAGTGAAGTGTAGCAATAATCCTTGTTCGTCTTTCCCCATCTGTCAACTTCAACTGAAACATAGCAACACACACTACTCGAACATCAAGCAGCACTGAAATGGCATGGTTACAAGTCCCAAACAAGAGACAATCTGCAGATGCTGGTAATCCAAGCAACACACACACACAAAGTGCCGGAGGAACTCAGCAGGCCAGGCAGCATCTAGGAAAAAAAAAGCACGGTTGAAGTTTCAGGCCGAGACCCCTCGGCAGGACTGGAGAGAAAAAGAGATGAGGAGTAGGTTTAAAAGGTGGGGTAGGGGAGAGAGAAACACAAGGTGGTAGGTGAAACCTGGAGGGAGAGGGATGAGGTAAAGAGCTGGGAAGTTGATTGGTGAAAGAGATACAGGGCTGGAGAAGGGGGGAGTCTGATAGGAGAGAACAGAAGGGCATGGGACAAAGAAAAGGGGGAGGAGCACCAGCGGGAGGCAATGGGCAGGCAAGGAGATAAGGTGAGAGAGGGAAAAGGGAATGCTGGGGGGGGGGGCTTTACTGGAAGTTCAAGAAATCAAAGTTCATGCCATCAGTTTGGTGGCTACCCCGACGGAATACACGGTGCTGTTCCCCAAAACTGAGTGTGCCCTCATCGTGATAGTAGAGGAGGCCATGGATGGACATGTTGGAATGAGAATGGGAAGTGGAATTAAAATGGGTGGCCACTGGGAGATCCAGCTTCTTCTAGAGAGCGAAGCAGTCTCCCGTTGGATCTCCCTGATATACAGGAGGCCACATCAGGAGCACCGGGCACAGTATATGACCCCAACAGACTCACAGGTGAAGAGTCGCCTCACCTGGAAGGACTGATGGTGACCCTGAATGGTAGTGAGGGAGAAGGTGTAGGGGCAGGTGTAGCACTTATCCACTTGCAAGGATAAGAGCCAGGAGGGAGATCATTGGGGAGGGGAAAAGGAGCGATCTCATAGGGAGTACTCCCTGCGGAAAGTAGAAAGTGGTGGGGAAGGAGGGAAAGATGTGCTTGGTGGTGAGATCTGTTGGAGATGGCAGAAGTTGCAGGGAATTATGTGCTGGACACAGAGGCTGGTGGGGTGGTAGATGAAGACGAGGAACCTATCCCTGATAGGGTGGTGGGAGGATGGGGTAAGAGCAGTCGTGCATGAAACAGAAGAGATGCGATTGAGGGCAACGGTGATGGTGGAGGAAGGGAAACCTCTTTCTTAGAAAAAGGAGAACATCTTCTTTGCTCTGGAATGAAAAGCCTCATCCTGAGAGCAGGTGCCACAGAGGTGGAGGAACTGAGAGAGGGGGATTACATTTTTACAAGTAACAGGGTGAAGAAAGGTACAGTCCAGGTAGCTGTGAGAGTCCGTGGGTTTATAATAGGTATCAGTAGATAAGCTGTCTCCAGAGATATCGAGAAAGGAGGAGGGAGGTATCAGAAGTGGACCAGGTAAATTTGAGGGCCGGGTGGAAGTTGATGAAGTCGACAAGCACCATATGGGTGCGGGAAGTAGCACCAATGCAGTCGCTAATGTAGCATAGGAAAAGTGGGGCAGTGATACCAGTCACACACATAAAAGTTGCTGGTGAACGCAGCAGGCCAGGCAGCATCTCTAGGAAGAGGTATAGTCAATGCTTCTGGCCGAGACCCTTCGTCAGGACTAACTGAAAGAAGAGTTAGTAAGAGATTTACTAATCTCTTTCAAATCTCTTACTAACTCTTCTTTCAGTTAGTCCTGACGAAGGGTCTCGGCCCGAAACGTCGACCATACCTCTTCCTGGAGATGCTGCCTGGCCTGCTCTGTTCACCAGCAACTTTTATGTGTGTTGCTTGAATTTCCAGCATCTGCAGATTTCCTCGTGTTTGAGTGATAACAGTGTAGGCTTGAAATACAGACTGTTCCACTTAGTCGACAAAAAGGCAGGCATAGTTGAGACCCATGCAAGTGCCCATGACTACCCCTTTTGTTTGAAGGAAGTAGGAGTTGTCAAAGGAGAAATTATTACAAGTGAGGTTAAGTTCCACTAGAAGGAGGAGAGTGGTGGTGGAGGGTAACTGGTTGGGTATGGTGTCCAGAAAGAAACGAGGAACTTTGAGGCCTTCCTGGTTGGGGGGGGGGGGGGTGCAGAAATGGAGATGTATAGGAACTGGACATCCATTGTGAAAATAAGATGATGGGGGGCAGGGAACTTGAAATTATTGAAACTATCCGGTGAAATATCATGGATGTAGGAAGGAAGGGACTGAACTGGGGGGACAATAAGACAGAGTTGAGGTGCGCAGATATGAGTTCGATGGGGCAGGAACAAACTGAAAATGTGGGTCTACTTGGACAAGCAGATTTGTGGACCTTGGGTAGGAGGTAGAATTGGGAGGTGTGGGGCGCAGGCACTATGAGGTTGGTGGCAGTGAATGTGAGATCCCCAGAGTTAATAAGGCCAGTGATGGTCTGGGAGACAATGGTCTGGTGTTCCTTAGTGGGGTCCTGTTCGACGGGCAAATAAGCAGAGGTGTCTGAGTGTTGTCGCTGGGCCTCAGTAAGGTAGAGGTCAGTCTGCCAGACTACGGCAGTACCCCCTTAATCTGCAGGTTTGATGGTGAGCTTAAGGTTAGTGTGGTGGGAGTGGAGAGCGAGCGTTTGGAAGAGGTGAGGTTGGAGTTCTGGGGAGGAACGTTGAAGTCAAGGTGGTTAATGTCCCATTGGCAGTCGGCAATGAAAAGATCTAGAGCAGACAGTAAAGCAGGGTGGGGTGTCCAGGAGGAGGAGGAGGGTTGAAGATGGGAGAAGGGGTCATCAGTGCGGGATGGAGAGTCATTGCCAAAGAAATAGGCTTGGAGACGGAGGTGGCGGAAGAAAAGCTCAGCATCATGGCTAGCGTGAACTTGGGCACAGGGGAGAAAGGTGAGGCCCTTACTGAGGACAGAACTTTCTCAGAGAAGGGAAGGTCAGAGGGAATGGTGATGATCCAGTACAGGTAAGAGCTGGGATCAGGTGGGGGATGGGGAAGGGGGTTGGTGGTGTCTAAGGAGAAGGGAGGTTTGGAGTGTTCAGGGATGGTGGTGGGGTGAGAGGAAAATGGAGTCTCTAAGGACCCAAGAGCTAATGGTGGGACCTGAGAGAGACAGGATTGCAGAATGGTGGTGGGAGAAAGGGAGACAAGAGTTCCAGTGGTAGCGCATGAAGACCCGGCCTGGAGGTCAAGGCCGGAGTCGGAGTTGAAAGTTGCCCAATTAGCACTTAAGAGGTGTCCAAAGTCATTGGAACCCACGTTGATGGCGGTGGAGTCCGTGTTTTGAATCTGCTCTAGATCGTTAGAGCCGCTAAGGCCGGTAGCATGGATCGTGGTTTGGAGACATCTGCGCCTGCAGGGGTTGGAGATGGCAGGTTCTGTGGACTGTGGTCTGCAGACGGGCGATCTGCCCGATCCTTGCGGGACGCGAGGAAGTCAAAGAACTGGTGATTGAAAGCGAGGATCCGGCAGAGGATAAAGTAGCAGACAGGTCCATTACAGGCGACAGAGAGAGAATCCCCGAGTTGTGGAAGTGATTGGGATGGGGACACCAGGTACCTCCTCATAGCGGAAAGTGCGGCACATAGAACGTGGTGAGAGAAGCAGCGGGAGAAACAGTCAATTGAATGCAACTATCTGGGGTATGAAGAGGGTCCAAATCGAGAAGCTTGGTTACAGGTCCCACTGATTGAATAGTTCCTGACAATTAATAATGATCATTAAGCAAATGTACTGGTGAACTATATCTCGTATTCTTTTTATATAAAAATCAAGCACCCCCACCATCCATGCTCTCTTCTCATTGCTTCCATCAGGAAGGAGGTACAGGAGCCTTAGGCCCCACACCAACCCATTACCCTTCAACCATCAGACCTCTGAACCAGCACGGATAAATTCACTCACCTCAACACTGAACTGACTCCACAACCAATGGACACACTTTCAACGACTTCACGTCTCATGCCCTCAGTATTATTTATTTACTTACTTAATTATTATTATTTTTATTTTTATCTCGGCTCAAGCTGGTAAAACCTGAAGTACAGGCATAGCCAAGCATGCTCACTTCTCCATTGCTAGGAACTTTCAGACTATTCTAGTGGTGTTTAGTATCGTGGCTTTCTGAAGATTTACATAGATATTGCTGAGTAAGTCTAATTGTTTAAAGCTATTGTGTGGTGCCTTTGGGAAAATACCAGTTACAGATATTACTATTGAGACAATGTAAATCCTGTTCATTTTCCAAAATCTTTCAATTTCCTTTTAATTCAGCACATTTCTGGTGTTTTTCCACTTACTGATTTCAGTTTGTTGTGTGTGTTTGGAATGGTTATATCTATTAAATGAGTTGTTCTTGTTTATTTATTCTTTATTATGGATAGACCTATCTGAAATAATGGATTGGTCACCATATAATTTGAGGGACTCTGACTGGCAAAATCTTGCTTTAAGTATAAACTCAAAAAAGACACCAAACTTTACTATAAATACAAGCCTGATCCAGATTTAAAGTTTGGTGTCTTTTTTGAGTTTATACTTAAAGCAAGATTTTGCCAGATTATGTTTGCCAATTGATTGTGCCTCTGTAAATAATCATATTGAGATAAACTGCTACAGAATCCCTGTAATGCGTTGGATTGTTTCTGATTTCTCTTGGCATTTTCTGCATTTATCATCTTGATTTTGTTGGTCTTTTACTTCATAATTTTGATGCATTTTTCTGTTAACCACCTGATCCTCCATTGCCACAAGGGACCCTTCTGTTTCTGGGAAGAGGTCTCCAATTCTGATTATTATTATTATTTTGTATTTGCACAATTTGGTTTCTTTTGCACAATGCTTGTTTGTCAGGTTTTGTTTGAGTGTAGGTTTTTCATCGATTCTACTGTATTTCTTTGTTCTACTGTGAATGCCCACAAGAAAATTAATCTCATGGTAATATGGTGACATACATAGCTTGATACTAAAATTGCTTTGAACTTCTAAATCACGCTCATTACAAGTTCTGCTTTTCTTTAAGCTTCCAATCCTAGACGAAAATTTTGGCTATAGGTATCGCTGTAGCTCCAGTTAGAAATAATCATTCTATTCACGATTGCAGGGATTCTATGGCATTCAGTGGAAAATGGCTATTAAGTTTGCCCTCGACGGTCAATACATTTCAAGGAAATGCCTTTTATGTGAAGCGTTTTGAGGTGTGAAATGCTACACTGCATAAACATGTCTTTCTAATGTTCCTTCATTTCTGTTTAAAATTTACCACCTTTCATTTCTCTGCATTATCATTTCTGATCTGGCTTATCTTCAGGTGAATTCATAGAATGATAGAAACCAAACTACCTTACCGGGTACAGCTGAAAACACAGAAGCAAAGAGCGTAACGTGAGAAACTCTGCATCTTCTATGGCCTAATCGTTATTAATAAGTGATTAATGGTGCATTGTGCAGATTGAAGGATGCAAGGTCATCCGAGATCTGGGTGTGAGCAGTCAAAAAACAAAAAAATAAAAGCAGTGTTTCACGCTGTTACAACAGAACAGCATTCAGGCAGAAACTCATCACTGCAGAGTGCTGTTTCCTCCATTTAATGTACCAGCAGCAAGTGTTAAGATACAATGAAGCCGAGAGTCATACTCCAATTACACACTTAGTGACCACTTTATAAGGTACACCTGTACACCCGCTCGTTAATGCAAATATCTAATCACGTGGCTGCAACATAATACATAAAAGCATGCAGACATGGTCAAGAGGTTCAGTTGTTGTTCAGACCAAACATCAGAATGGGGGAAGAAATGTGGTCTTGGTGACTTTGACTGTAGAATGATTGTTGGTGTCAGACAGAGTGGTTTGAGTATCTCAGAAACAGATTTTAACCACAAGAGTCTCTAGAGTTCAGAAAGAATGGCGCGAAAACATTCAGTGAGTGGCAGTTCTGTAGGTGAAAATGCCTTGTCAATGACAAATGAGAGAAAATCTGCAGATGCTGGAAATCCAAGTAAAAAACACATAAAATGCTGCAAGAACTCAGCAGGCCAGGCAGCATCTACGAAAAAGAGTACAGTCGGCATTTCAGCTGAGACCCTTCGGCAGGACTAGAAAAAAAAAAGCTGAGAGGTAGGGTTAAAAGGTGGGGGGGAAAAGGATGAAGTAAAGAGCTGGGAAGTTGATTAATGAAAGAGTTACAGGGCTAGAGAAGGAGGAATCTAATAGGAAGGACAGAAGGACATGGAAGAAAGTAAAGGGGAGAGGAGCACTAGAGGGAGGCAAAGGGCGGGCAAGGAAATAAGGTGAGAGAGGGAAAAGGGGATGGGGAATGGTGAAGGAACAGTGGGAAGTGCATTATCGGAAGTTTGAGAAACCAGCATTCATGCCATTAGGTTGGAGGCTACCCAGATGGAATACAAGGTGTTGTTCCTCCAACCTGAGTGTGTTGTGGCCTCCTGCATATTGGAGAGACCCAATGTAGATTGGGAGACCTCTTTGCCGAGCACCAACGCTCTGTCCGCCAGAAGGAGCATGATTCCCCCAGTGGCCACCCATTTTAATTCCACTTCCCAGTCCGATATGTCAATCCATGGCTTCCTCGACTGCCGCGATGAGGCCACACTCACCTTATATTGTCTGAGTAGCTTCCAACCTGATGGCATGAACATTGATTTCTTGAACTTGCATAATACCCTCTTTCACCATTCCCCATACCCTTTTCCCCTTCTCCCACCTTATTTCCTTGCCCACCCAATGCCTCCTTGTAGTGCTCCTCCCCCATTTTCCTTCTACCATAACCTTCTTCCTCTCCTATCAGATTCCCCTTTCTCCAGCCCTGTGTCTCTTTCACCAATCAACTTCCCAGCTCTTTACTTCACCCCTCCCCACCTCCCAGTTTCACCCATCACCTTGTGTTTCTCTCTCTCCTCCACCCACCTTTTAAATCTACTCCTCATCTTTTTTTTCCCTCCAGTCCTGCCGAAGGGTCTCGACCTGAAATATCGACTGTACTCTTTCCATGGATGCTGCCTGGCCAGCTGAGTTCCTCCAGCACTTTGTGTGTGTTGCCTTGTTAATGGAAGAGGTCAGAGGAAAATGACCGGTTTCGTTCAAGCTGACAGAAGCGGGAAGATGTAACTCAAACTCATCACATTACAACTGTGATGTACAAAGACCACCTCTGAGTACCCAGCATGTCGAACCTTGAAGTGGACAGGCTACAGCAGCAGAAGACCACTAACGTGCACTGTGTGGCAGAAGGTACCTAATGAAGTGGCTATTGTGTGTATTTCTGTTTAAGAAATTGGTTAAACCTATCTTTAAGTTCATTTTCTTGACTGCAGTGTGTCACATTTACCCATCAGGAAACCATCACAGAATCAAAATGAAAATGAAACATCTACCTGCACATCCGTGAAGAAAGCTGTTCCTTCCAGATTTTTAATGTTGCTGCAGCACATGTTGGATCAAGTTCCTCATCCTTCCTCCGCCACGGTGGGGGTCCGGCACATGGTGTTATTCTTTTCACTGTTTCCTCAGTCTTCTGTATCAAGGGCTCCAGTCCTGAAGTTACAAATGAAAGAAACATCTTACTTCATATGTTGTACGAGAGGTGATTGATAAGTTTGTGGCCTAATGTAGACGGAGTCAATTTTAGAAAACCTAGCACATTTATTTTTCAACATAGTCCCCTCCTACATTTACACACTTAGTCCAGCGGTCATGGAGCATACGGATCCCTTCTTTGTAGAAGTGGTACACAGCAGGGGTGATTGATAAGTTTGTGGCCTAAGGTAGAAGGAGATAAATTATTAACTTCAAACTTTCTGCATTATTACTCAAAGAGTTGAACTGCACATGCATGTAACGAGAGCGTCTTGGACCTCCAGGTGTCCACAGCAGGGGCGATTGATAAGTTTGTGGCCTAAAGTAGAAGGAGGTGAGTTATACCGCTCTCGTTACATGCACGTGCAGTTCAACTCTGAGTGAAAATGCAGAAAATTTGAAGTTTCTCCTCATCTCCTTCTACCTTAGGCCACAAACTTATCAATCACCCCTGCTGTGGACCACTTTCTGGAGGTCCAAGACGCCAACTTCTACAAAGAAGGGATTCGTATGCTCCATGACCACTGGACTAAGTGTGTAAATGTAGGGGGGGAAAATGTGCTAGGTTTTCTAAAATTGACTCCTTCTACCTTAGGCCATGAACTTATCAATCACCCCTTGTATGTGTATATCATAACATCATTGAATTTTAATTGACAATCACCAATATCTTAAAAAATTATGATTATAATGCGATGTATCTATGTCCAGTTCATTTGTTACCTGAGACAAAATTCTGGTTCAACAATTACAATAACTTATAGAAAATGCCTAAAATATTCAAACCTGTATGTATAACACAAAAGCAGATTTAAAAACTGGACACAGCATTCGATTCAAATATGCTGCCAATGAACTCATTTACTTGGTCTTACAAATGTGAGTTTACTAAAAGCATGGTCGCCTCACTATAGGAAAGATGTGGAAGCATTGGAAAGGGTACAGAGGAGATTTACCAGGATGCTGCCTGGTTTAGAGAGTATAGATTATGATCAGAGATTAAGGGAGCTAGGGCTTTACTCTCTGGAGAGAAAGAGGATGAGAGGAGACATGATAGAGGTGTACAAGATAATAAGAGGAATAGATAGAGTGGATAGCCAGCGCCTCTTCCCCAGGGCACCACTGCTCAATACAAGAGGACATGGCTTTAAGGTAAGGGGTGGGAAGTTCAAGGGGAATATTAGAGGAAGGTTTTTTTCCACTCAGAGAGTAGTTCGTGCGTGGAATGCACTGCCTGAGTTAGTGGTGGAGGCAGATACACTAGTGAAATTTAAGAGATTACTAGACAGGTATATGGAGGAATTTAAGGTGGGGGGTTATATAGGAGGCAGGGTTTAAGGGTCAGCACAACATTGTGGGCCAAAGGGCTGTGCTGTGCTGTACTGTTCTAATGTTCTATAAGATCTGCATTAGATAGCCACTGCGACATGGAAAGCATGCAGAAATGTGCAGAAAAATAACTATAAATCAGAAGGACAATACTATTAATCAAAGTTCTTTGAATAACACTTACTACATACATTAGAATATTCCTTTCTTCTAATCCCAGATTAACTAAATAAATGTTCTGACAGAAAGGCTTAAAGACATAGTAGCTACCAGTTTGAATTCCTGGACCTACGGCAAGCCAGTCAATCTAAAGCAAAACAGTATGGGATATTAGGATGGGAAGAAATCTAGGATTTGTACTTAATCACTACCAGGCAATCTTTGCTGGAAAGAAAGGTGCAAGTAGGCTCAGTTCTTAGAACCTCAAAAATCAAGTAAACAACCTCACCATAAGAATGTTGCAATCTAGACCAGTGCACAAAGTACCAGGGGAACAAGGTTTCAAAAGATGTCTTTCCTTACACTGATAGGAGAAAAAGGAGGCAAAATAATGTACCAGGTTCAATCAATAGTAATTCTAAACAAATAATTGCAATTTATTAAAGAAGTGTTAATAAAAAAGTTTATATTCTGATTAAAAAAAAGTAGAATAAAATATGCTGAGATATAGGGTTCATGTACCTACAGAGATTCCAGTTTTTGACGACCTACCAACTGGCAGACTTGTTCAAGCTGCAGAAAGGCAGCAGTAACTCAAATAACTACATGTTACAGCTGTGATGTGCAAAGCTTAGCTATCAAAATCCTGGGGGCAGTGACCATAAACTCAGGGCGACAAGAGCAGGTTAAACACTGGGTACCTAGTAGCAAGGAACAGTACCCCAAGGTCTTTTCATCCCTTTACTTTTCCACTTACCTGGAAAAATGCAGTTCCAACACCTCTCAACGTAGCGAAGGCAAAGCAGTCTGTTCCAGCAACTTGAATATCAATTTCCTACCATCTACAAAATGCACTGTAGTTCTTTGTCTAGCTACTTTTATAGAACCTCCTAAAACTGCGATTTCTACCGTCACAAAGGATGTGGACAGCAGGCACATGGGTATACCACCATCTGCATGTTTCCCTCCAAACTCCACACCATCATAATTTGGAAAGATATCACTGTGGGTGAATCTAAGTCCTGGCACTCTCTCCTCATGAGCACAGTGGAGGTACCTTCACCAGAAGGACTGCAGTTGTACAGGATGACAGCTTACCACAAACTTCAACAACGGCCTTGCCCATTGTAATGAAAATTATTTTTAAAATTCATTGTGTTCTTCCCCAATTCAGCTCAGGGCATTTACAAACAAAGGGAGGCACTACAAATATGTTGAAGACCACAAGAAAACACCTCATTAGAACGAGCACAATGCAATACAGAAAGAAACAAATTGTCTACAGTAGGAGTACAGAAAGCTAAATACTTACCATCCACTAAAGGAGCTGATCTGCAGAATGCTGCCAAACTTCACGCAGCCTTTTCTCTTCCTCTCCAACTCTGCCTTAACATACTCTAAACCTTTGGACATTCTTGTCTCTGAATTCCCCAACTCTTCCCAGGAGCACCAGTCGTGACCCTAGCCTAAGGCAAAGCTCTCCTGCTGCACAAAGTAAGTGTCCCTTTTTATACACTTTAAGATTCTTTCAAAGCATAACGTAATTATCACCTCAGTACTTCGCTGTCGCTTGATGGTACCAGCTGCACCCCCTTATCTCGTATGACCTTCAGCCCAGATACATAATTTAGGAAAACAGAGACAACAGGTCTGTAAAGAGGAAAACATCATTCATTATCTAATCTCGAGAATGTGCACTGGTGCACAGCTCCAGACAATCACAACGTTCCAAGCTGACACCATTTTGTCTTCAAACTTCCACTTTATTTTGGCACATATGAAGAAAGAATCACAATTAACTCTTTCCTTGCACCCATAATGTCCAGATCAGCAAAATGGAGTATAAAAAACATTTCTCTTTTAGAAGAAAGGATTGAAAAACTGGGAAGCACAGAGGTAATGTAATTAGTAGATGGATTAGAGTGGAGATGTGGAAGTGATTTGTGACTCAGAAAGAGATAGGGATAATAGAACCATAGAAACAACCCCTCTTCCATTGGACGTCTACACCAACCATGAGCCAGTCCCTTTTGCTAACATTTAGCCCACATTCTTAAACCTTTCCTAGCCATGTCCCTGTACAAATCTCCTTTAGATGTTGTAATTGCACTTACCCATCCACTTCCTCTGATACCCTCCACCTTCTGTGTGAAATAGTGGCCTCCCATTAAATCTTTCCTGTTTCACCTTAAACCTATGCCCTCTAGTTTTAAACTCCCCCAACCTTGGTGGGGGGGGGGGGGTGGAACTGCAATGATCCATTTCATCAGTGTCCCTAATGGCTTCATGAAGCTCTACAATGTCACCCCCTCGCCAGCCTCCTCCTCTCCAGGAGAAGCAGTCCTAGCCTATCCAGTCACTCCCTACAACTCAAGCCCTTCAGTCCCAACAATATCCTTGCAAAACTTTTTCCTCTCTAGCTCAAACATACACTTCATATAGTGCAACACACACAAAATGCTGGAGGAACTCAGCAGGTCAAGCAGCATCCATGGGCAATGTTTCAGGTCGAGACCCTTCATCGGGAATGGAAAGGGAAGAGAAGAAGCCAGAATAAGGAGGGGGGGTAGGGGAAGGAGTACAAATAAGAAGATGAAGGGTGAAGTGGGGAGGGGTGTATGATGTGAGAAACTGGGTAAGTGGAAAAGGCAAAGGACTGGAGAAGAAGGAATCTGATAGGAGAGGAGAGTGGATCATGGGAGAAGGGGAAGGAGAGGCTCCAGGGGGAGGTGACAGGCAGGTAAGGCCAAAGTAGGGAAATAAAAAAAAGGGGGAAGAAGAAAAAAAATTACTAGAAGTTCGAGAAATCGATGTACATGTCATCAGGTTGGTGGCTACCCAGACGGAATATGAGGTATTGCTCCCCCACCCTGTAAGTGGCCTCAACAAGGCAGAAGAAGAAGCCACAGACCGACATGTTGGAACAGGAATGGGGATAGGAAATGAAATAGTAGGCCACCAGGATATTCCACTTTTTGTAGATGGAGCAGAGAAGCTTCACAAAACCATTTCCCCATCTACGTTGGCTCTCATGAGCACCGGATACAGTAGGCTACCCCAACAGATTCGCATGTGAAGAGTTGCTTCATCTGGAAAGTGTGTCTGGGGCCCTGAATGCAGGTGAGGAAGGAGATGAATGCCGGTGGAGCTCTACAATACGTACTTGAGCGTGCACGTCAGGAAATGGAGGAGATGCGGGTGAGAAAAGCATCAATGGCAGAGGAAGGGAAACCCTGTTCTTTGAAGGAGGAAGACATCTCTGATGTCCTGGAAAGGAAAGGCTTATCCTCAGAACAGATGCAGTGGAGATGAAGGAACTGAGAAAAGGGAATAGTGTTTTTACAAGAGACAGGGTGGGAAGAGGTATAGTCAAGATAACCCTGGGAATCAGTAGATTTATAAAAGATGTCGGTAGACAGTTTGTCTCCAGAAATGGAGACAGAGCTCAAAAAGGGGAGAGAGGTGTCAGAAATGAACCAATTGAATTTAAGGGTAGGGTGGGAGTTGGAGGCAAAGTTAATGAAACCGATAAGCTCAGCATGGTCGCATGAAGCAGCACCAATGCAGTCCTCAATGTATTGGAGGAAGAGTTGGAGAGTTTTACTGGGGAAGTCTTGGAACACGGGTAGTGCCAAGTAGCCAACGAAAAGGCAGACTTAGCTGGAGCCCGTGCAGGTGTCTGTGGCTACACCTTGAGCTTGAAGAGAGCAGAAGGAGCCAAAAGAGAAATTGTTGAGGGTGAGGACCAGTTCTATGAGATGGAGGAGGCTGGTGGTGGAGGGAACTGGTTGGCATTGCCATACTGGCATTTCAACACAATATTCCAGGTGGAGTCTCACCCATGTCTTACAGCTGTGACATAATGTCTCAGCTCTTGGATTCAATCATCTGTCTGAAGGTAGCAAGTATACCACATTCTTCCTTCATTACACTGTCTACCTGTGTCACTACTTTCAGGAAACTATTGCTTGCACCCCTACGTCCCTCTGTTCTACATTCGGCCCAGAGCCCTGTGCATGTTATGCCGTGGTTAACTTCCTAAAATATACTGCTTCACACTTGCCTGAGTCAAATTCCATCTACTCTTCCTTGGCCCACTTTCCCAGTTTACCTAGATTCTTTTATAAGTTTAGACAACCTTTATCAGTGATCACCGCACCATCAATTTTGGAGCCATCGTCAAACTCACTACATCACCAACCAAATCATTAATAAATATATGACAAACAACAGTCCCAGCACCGATCCTTGCAGCATGCCACCATCACAAACTTGCAATCTGAAAAAAAATCTTCCTCTGTCACTCCCTGAACACACCTTCGCACCCAGTTGAATAACTCACTCTGCATTCCACATGATCTAAACTTCCAGATCAGCCGACCATTTCAGCAACCAGAACTCTTGCTAAAATCCACATAAACAATGCCTACCATTCTGCCCTCATCCATCCTTTTGGCTAGCCCTTCAAAATAAAACAATCGCATCAGTGAGACGATTTCCCACACACCCAAAGCCATGCAGACTCTCCCTAATTAGTCTTTCTCTTCCTAAATAGAAATGGATCCCATCTTCCAGAATCCCTTCCAGTAACTTTCCCACCACTGATGCAATACTCACATGCCTGCAGCTTCGTGGCTTGTCCTTGCAGCCCTTCCTAAATCAATATTAGTCACCCTTTGGTCTTCTAGTACCTCAGGTACCCCACACCCATGGCCAAGAAAGATACAGAAAACTGGCATCCAACATTGCAATGTCTTCCCTTGCTTCCCACAATGTTCTAGGATTCTCTTGGTCACGCCCCAGGAATTTATCCACCTACTTGTGCTTCAAGGCCACCAACATTTTCTCTTTCATAATGTCAATATGTTTCAGGGCAACACTATTGTCTTCCCTGCACTCCCTAGCTCCCACGACTTTCTCTACAGTGAACACAGCTGAGAAGTGTTCACTTAAGACCTCTCCATCTCCTATGGTTCCACTCACAGATGACCATACGGATCCTAAGTGGACCCATTCGCTCCCTAATATTCTCTTGCTCTTAATATACTTACGGAATCTCTTGGGATTCTCATTTACTTTTTCTACCAAGGATATCTCATGTTTTCTTTCTGTTCTCCTGATTTCCTAAAGTGTTCTCCTTCACTACTTGTACTCCTTAAGAGATTGGCTTGATCCCAACTTCTATACCCAACATATGCCTCCTTTTTCCTGACTAGAGTCTCAAGATCTCCTATCAGCCAGGGTTCCTTAATCCTAACAGCCTTATCCTTCACTCTAACAGGGACATGTTGACCTAAAACACTCATCATACATTTGAAAGCTCCCCACTTGCTAACTTCGCACATCCCTTTACCTGCTAATAGCATCTCCAAATCAAAATCAACCCTTGTAAACTCCTGTCTAATGGCATCAATATTAACCTTACCCCAATGCAAGCTGTTAAATGTTATGGGGAAATACAGGGCTGGCCAACATTTTAAAAACTAATAAAATTATGATCACTGGTCCCACTTCAGTCTCTTGGCCAGACTCATTTATCAGTAGGAGGACGGTTGTTACCCGTCTCTGGTAAGACTATCTACATATTGCTTGAGACGATATTACTGGACATACTTGACAATCCCTTAACACAATGAGTCTAAACCTGTTGGCTAAAAGAACGGGAGAATGTTTTTAAAAACTCATTAAATTTGATTAATATTTGAATGTCTTTGAACACGCTCAACTTGCAGATCCATGGACCAACTCTTAGAATACGGAATTAGGCTGGATAGCTGCCTTTCCCAGCATAGCCCCAATGAACCAAATGGCACCGGCTTGTGTTACAATGTTGAGACTTTGGTGGAAGTCATTTCTTTTTAAGTTGATCTTAACCTTTAATTATACAAACACAGAGCCACAGTTATAAAATGTGACCTTATTTCAAAACTATAAAATGCCAAAATCTTTTTGAAATTGCTCTGTATCACCTATTTGCCTGAAGCAATAACATGGATAGAGTTAAAAAGATTAATCAATAGCAGAAAATCGCAAGGCAGGGCCTGTGGCTCAAAGCTAGGCCACTGAATGCTGACATTATTGATTTTAGCAAGTTCACCAGGACTTGTAATTAAAATGTAAATTTGAGAAAGAGATTATGTCCTGACAGAAATTTTAGGATTAGGGAGAAGATAAAGCACCTCAATGGTGCAGAGAGAGACAGAGAGGGAGGGAGAGACAGAAGGAAGGTTTCCTCAGCTGTGTGGCTTTACCCTTACTTTAACAACATTGGATCTGCTCTGAAGTTTAATTGGCAAATTGTTGAGACAGATAATAGAAACTGCTGATAGAAGTTGAACCACGGAAAGCTCCTATGAACTCCAATGCTTCTAAATTTTAACCCTTAAACTCCAATATCTTTTAACTACACAAGTTATTTGCAGCCGTTTTTAAATCAGAATCAGATTCATTATCACTGACATACCTTGTGAAATTTGTTGTTTTTGCAGCTGTAGTGAAGGGCTATATACAATATATACTATTTATAAGTGTATAAAAATTAATTTGACAAGTAGAGCAGGATAAGAGTAATGGTGGAAATAGCAGGTCACTGAATAATTTTAAAAGGCAATTGTTTTAACCTTGAATTCTTTTGACACCTACTGTAACCCTGCTTTGAAAGCCAACTCTATTAAGAGCAGTACAGTATATTCCACAGAACACGTTTTTCTTATCTAACACATTTTCATATTACATGGCTTTCTTACAATACGAGGAAACCATTTAGCAGATGAATTCAATGTCAACCCTCGGCAATCTCATCAGTCCCACTCCCCTAGTTATTTTACAGTAATCCATGGTCTCTCATTTGCCTATCAACTCCCCAATTCCCCTGCCACCCACCTACACTGGTGGGGGGGGGGGGGGTCAATTTGCAGTAGCCAGTTAACCTGCCAGATTGTCTTTAGAATGTGGACAGGCACTGGAGAACGTGAAAACTCCACGTGGACAGCATCCATAGACAGGATACAAGCCGGGTCATTGGCACTCTACAGCAGCAGTAACACATTAGGCTGTTAAGGCTCATTCATTTTAGTTTACAGGTGTAATCTGGTTTGGTTTTTCAAACATAAAAGCTAATCACAGCAACATTTACAACTGTATTAAGGAAGCTGACAGATTAAGTAAAATTATACTACTAACAGATGAAATTAGAGTGTATTGTCTAAACCTTGCAACTATTTCTCTGATTTTCTGTTCTTTCTCATTCTGCTTTTCAAATGGATCAATAATTCCTTTCAAAAAGCATTTGTGTGACAAGATATTTTCTCATAAAATGCATCTCCTACCAGAGGATTTCAGAGGGAATATTACAGAATATTAACACCCTGTTTTCTTGTAATGAAATGCCAAAAAATGCTGAATTTTGGTAGATACACTTAAAGCAAAACATTTTAAAAAAGTAAATCAGTTGTCAGTTGGTCTCAATTTGAAGCAAATAATTCTTTACAACAGTCAATAAATTGTAAATGAAACTCAGTTTGCTTTTAGAGATTAATTTGCAATTGTGCACTGAAATAAGAGCATGTTACAATGCATTCTTCAATGTTACTTATAGGTACAGCACAATAGGAGCCATTTGGCCCACAATGGTGTGCCAACCCTTTAACCTGCTTTTCCTATTGCTAAAGTTAGACACAACTTTCAACTGATGATTTTACATAAAACTTACTAAAACAGTACCCACAATGGGGAATTCTACTATCCCTCAAAATCATGGGAAAAAAACAATTGGAAAGATGTTTAAAGGCAGAGAGAACCATAACTGGTCAGTTATACTGCGGTTGAGAATTATCATGGAATCAAGACCAAATGCAGATTTCATGGAAAGAGGGTAGATGAACATGCATGCAGCTTTATTTCAAGATCCTTTTTGAAAATGATATTTTATGGTTTTCATATTTTAAGCATAGATATATTCCTGATATACAGTAATTTAAAATATAAACCTCTGAATAAACTTGCAACTGCTCCATTGGGGAAGGTTAATTACTTATATAATGATAGTCTGGACAGTTTCCACAACAGGAAAGGTCTTTAGCTTACAAATCACCAGAATTCACGATTTAAAAAAAATATTACTTCATTAGTATTCTTATAAACAGACTATCACTAAGATATGCTTTTGATAAATTTATCATCACCTGCTAGAACCTTCTCTGTTATCTTCTATTAAACGTCCCACATAGATTTTTTCCAAAGTTGCTACTAAAATTAATTTATAATTACTTTTCATAAAATTATTTTGCACTTACATTGCTTAATTCAATTACTGGATGATTTGTATTTAAGCACAAAGCAGAAATTTGCAATCATCAGCAATGAGGATTGTATTACTTTGACCACTGGCCTGCAATTTCATTCCATTTGCACACCAGCTTATTTGCCCTCAACCTCCTCAACGCCACAGTGAAGCCACATGCAAGCAAGAACAGCAGCACCTCATATTCATAAAGGGTCTCGGCCCAAAATGTCAACTCTATATTACTCTTGATAGATGCTGCCTGACTTGCTGAGTGCCTCCAGCATTTTGTGTGTACACCTCATTTAAGCCTGGAAAGTCTGAAGCTTAATGGCTTGAACACCCAATTCTCTAACTTCAGGGAACCTAATATCTCTCTGTCCTTTACTTCCCCCCCCCACACCTTCGGATCATCCAGTGTTCTCTCAAACACCACCTTTTCAACACTCCCACCACCAGCCCCTGTGCTTCCAGGTTTTATACCCTTCCACACTTGGTTCCAGCTGACCATCACCCATACACTCTTCCCACTGGGACCCCATCACCAATCTCCACCATTCCCATCTGTCATTAGATTCCAGAATCCACAATCTTTTCCCTCCATTTATCATCTCCCAGTTTCTGTCATTTTCTCCACCCCTTCCCTCACCCACTGGACTTAATCTACAAATCAACCCATCCTCATTTGGAACTACCAGCTGCTTACCATCTCTTGCCACACCTCTTTATTCTGGCTATCTGCTCTGTACTCAACCACAACTTCCACCTGCCCAGACTACACCAGCACACGTGGATCCCGGATCAGTCTCTAAGGCCAGCCGAGGACCCACCAATAGATAACTTCTCAGGAGAACATCATATTGACCCAAGTGATCACACCACTCTTTCAAGCCATATAAAAGGACTCAACCCAAGGCACCCATTGTCTATCTCCCTCCACAGATGCTGCCTGACAGAGTTCCTCCACCAGTTCATTTCTTTTGCTCAAGATTCCAGCATATGCAATCTCCCTTTTTATTATTATGGAGCATCTAGTCACAATCACATTTCAGTATGCAGAATATGTCCCATTTTCAATTTGGCTCTGTGTGTCCTTCTTACGACAGTAATTGTTGCTTACTTTACAAAATTAACTTCAAGAGGCTGTAAACACTTTTGGATGGTCTGAAATGAGCAAGAAAGATTCCACTGAAATTAAAGTCTTTTCCATCCACATATCTTTCATTCAATATTACAAGCAGGTTAATTGATCATTATTACACGGCAGCTTATGAAACTATGCAGAAGTCTTAGGCACACAAGGCACCCAAGACCCCTTCACAGTACTGTAGTAATTTTATGTATTAGATTGTACTGTTGCTGTAAAAAAATAAAACATTTGAAAATATATTTAAAAATCTGATGGCCAGAGGGGGAAAAGTTGTCACTGAAACGGTGAGCGTGTGTCTCCAATGAGAAGTAGGTGTGACCTGGCTGATGGAGGTCCTTAATGATGGTATCCTCAGTGATGGAGCGTAGTGCCAGTAATGGAGCGTAGTGCCCATGATGGAGCTGGCTGAGTTTACAAATTTCTGCAGTTTTTTCCGATCCTGTGCAGTGGCCCCTCCATACCAGACGGTGATGCAGCCAGTTAGAACGCTCTCCACAGTACATCTGTAGAAATTTGCAAGAGTTTTTGCTGACATACCAATTCACCTCGAACTCCTAATGAAATGTAGGCACTGTTGTACCTTCTTTGTAAATGCATCAATATGTTGGGCCCAGGATAGGTCAAAGATGTTGACACTCAGGAACCTGAAGCTGTTCACCCTTTCCACTTCTGATCCCTTGAAGAGGAAAGGTGTGCGTTCCCTTCACTTCTCCTTACTGAAGTCAGCAATCAATTCCTTGGTCTTACTGACATTGAGGCAAGGTTCTTGCTGCAATACCACTCAACCAGCTGATCGATCTCCTTCCTGTACACCTCCTTGTCACCATCTGAAATTCCGCCAAAAACAGTTGTGTCATCAGCAAATCTACAAATGGCATTTGAGCTGCGCCTAGCCTCACACTCGTAGGTATAAAGACAGTAGATCGGTGGAGTAAGCACACACCTTTGAGGAGCGCCAGTGTTGATTGCCAGTGAGAAGATGTTATTTCCAATCCGCACAGACTGTAGTATCCCAGTGAGCAAGTCAAGGATCCAGTTGCAGAGGAAGTACAGAGGACTACGTTGTGGAGCTAAGTTGATTAGCACTGGGGGTATGATTGTGTTGTGCGCAGAGCTGTAGTCAACAAACAGCAGCCTGACATAGATATTACTTTCATCCAGTGACCCAAGGCTGAGTGGAGAGCCAGTGAAATTGCTTCCATGGCGATAAGCAAACTGCAGCAGGTCCAGGTTCCTGTTTAGGTAGGAATTGATTCTAGCCATGACCAACCTCTCAAAGCACGTCATCATGGCAGATGTGAATGCCACAGGGTGATAGTGACTGAGGCAGCTCACTCTGGCTTTTCTTGGGCACTAGTATGATTGTCATCCTTTAGAGGCAGATGGGAACCCCCAACTGCAGCAGTGAGAAATTGACAATGTCCTTGAACACGCCAGCTAGTTGGTTGGCGCAGGTTTTCAGAACCCTACCCGGTACACCACCAGGGCATGACACCCCTTTCAAAGAATGTCTGATGTCGGCCTCCAAGACAGAGATCACAAGGTCACCAGATGCTGCTGGGATTTGAACAGATGTTGCTTCATTCTCCTTTTCAAAGCATGCATAATAGGGTTCTGAACACCAAAATCTGCTGATTCAGTCAAGATGTTAATTGGAACTTAATCTAAAAACATTCTGGTTTAAAAATCTGCTAAATTTCAATATATTAAAAAAAACTAATATTAATAATAAATAGAAGAGATGCAGATGCTGGAAAGCTTGAGCAAAGCACACAAAAAGCTGGAGGAACTCAGCAGCATCCATGGAGAGGAATGTTTCAGGCCAAGACCCTTCATCGGACTGGAATGGATAGGGGCAGAAGTCAGAAGATCAGAAGCTCAAGATTTGTAGCATCTGCAAAATCTCTTGTGTTTATGATCTGCCCAAAAAATAGTGAATTCATGTAAAGGAAGAACTGAATTGAATTGAATAAAGTCAATTCCATTGAAGGAAGAAGAGGTGATGTCAATCACCATTTTCAAAGTACAGAAATCCAGTTTATAACAAGGATTAAAAACTCTACATGGAAATGCAAAGGTTATTCATTTTTGTAAGGATTCTCTGAAATTGCATGAAGAAGTGTCTTAGCCCGAATTGTCAACTGTTTATTCATCTCCATATCAAGGGTTCTTAACGTGGGTCCACATATCCCTTGCATAAGGCTATTTAGCCCATGGAATAAAAAAGGGTGGGAACCCCCTTCCATGTGGGGTGTGTGCGTTACTTTGGATTTCCAACACCTACAGAATGTCTCATGTTTAGGACTTAAATTACATAGGTGGATTTGGTCAGTTATGTCTGCATTAGTACCCAGTTATTTACATAATTCAGTACCCAACTACCTACATTTAGGTAAATATAAATACAATTCTATTGACTGGTCTAAATAAATTTGACAGAGAATAGGAAAAATACTTAAAAATCTAGAATGACTTTTAATTTAGTGGGCATGAAACCTTTTATATCCTTGAGGCTACATGCATCTTAGATAAACTTGTAGTTTTTGTCTTGTTCCCAGTCATTGTGAAAACTGCCAGAAATGGATTTAGTGCCAAGATTAAGAGGATGGGCTGATTCAATCCAGTTAGGGTTGTAGTATTACAATATCTTGCTCCAGCTGTCACAGTTATGTAATAATCTGTTATAAATATCTGGCTGGCATGAATTTTATGGCGTATAATCAGTTGCATTACCCTTCTGATATATACCAACATGAAAAGCTAAGTCCCAATATGGGTCGACCATGCCAATATACACTCAGTGGCCTCTTTATTAAGTACACCTGCACACCTGCTCCTGCATGCAGACACAGTCAAAAGGTTCAGTTCTTGTTCAGAACAAACATCAGAATGAGGAAGAAATGGCATCTCTGTGATTTAGATTGTGGAATGATTCTTGGTGCAAGATGGGGTGGTTTGAGTATTTCAGGAACTGCTGATTTCCTGGGATTTTCACACACAACAGTCTCTGGAGTTTACAGAAAATGGTGCAAAAAAAACCCAGAAAAAAATAACATCCGGTGAGCAATGGTTCTGTGGGTGAAAAGACCCCCTTGTTAATGAGAGAGGTCAGAGGAGAATCGTCAGAATGGTTCAAGCTTACAGAAGCTGATAGTAACTCAAATAACCATGTTCCAATAGTGGTGTGCAGAAGAGCATCTCTGAACGCACTACAAGTCAAACCTTGAAATGGATGGGGTACAGCAACAGACAACCACGCACATACACTCAGTCCACGCTTTATAAGGTACCGGTGGTTCCTAAAGTGGCTGTAGAATGAATTATAGCTTTGCACATTTTCATTCTATAAAGCCTACTTGTACTATACATTTAACAAAATAAAAATGGGAATAAAGACTTGGATTTCTACACTAAGAGGTACTGAAGTTAGGATGCAGTATTCAATGCATGACAAGCTCCAAGAGAGATGTGAACTTGGACAGGAAGGAAATTTAACTAACACATTCAGGAGGTAGAATGTTATAAGATCCTTCTTGGGGAAAGTACCAAGAAAGGTTTATTTGTCTATTAACACACAAGTGTTCAAATAACTCAGTGACAGCTTCTCCAGTCATCAGTGGACAGATTAAACACGCAGCTGATCACCTTATTGCTTAATAACAGGGTTTGTTTATTTAGCTGTGGGAGACAGTGCTGAGAAGTGGCAGCTAGCAGCTGCATAAACTCACCATACTCCTCCCGAAGGTGCTCCTGAATGTGTGGCTCATACCCTTCCTTCTCAGGAACTTCAACAAAATCATCGTCGTCGTCGTCATCATCCTCATCGGCCGCTTTCATCTGTCGAAGCAAATCAAAAGAAAACCTGTCACTATCGCTGACCTGTGAAACATCCTAATTATACTCTTCGGAAATGACAGGAGCACTTAACTTTCTCAGTGAATAAATGACAGCAATCAATCAAGTCTGAATAACAACGAGCTGCGGAGCTGAAAATTATTCTTGTATAGAATCTACCCAGGAATTTATGAAAGGTGAAACACAACCCAAGGTTTAAAGTATTATGGCATTCAGCTTGCACATTGCACATCAAGTGCTAAACAGAATTTATGTGTTTTAATTTACTGAAAGGTAAAGTGGGGGGGGGGTGGCTTGTGCTACAATGCATAACATATCGAGCATCACTGTTAAAAACACAAAATTTCACCATAATCAAGTGCCACAAAAGTATTCTTCAGAAAATTATAATCATAGTTGTGCACTTAACTCAAGTAAATTTAGTACTAATTTGTAAAATAAGAGTCTCTCAGAAGAAATATTTGACTATTTTTTGCAGTTAAATGGGGACCTGAGTGAAGCTGGGCACTGTTTAACACTCCACCCATCTTCTGTCTCATTAAAAAAGGGAGAAACAATTTCTAATTTCCATTTTGTGCTGCACCCAAGCTGAATTTGCATCCCATCATGCAATATCACCTCAAAGTATCTCAAAGATGTTAGATAACGATTTACTTTTGAAAGGAATGTTTGTAGCTACGCGCACAAGGTTCCTGCATCACATTAATTAAAGCAGAAAGCAACAACTCTTTAAAAGAAACAACGAGGCATTAATATTCCATCGACAAAAGTATCTTACATCACCGTTGTGTTCAGGATTGGATGAATGAAGCACATATTCTAATTCAATTTAAAAGAAAATGATTATTATATCACTGTGTTAGAGAAACATTTCCAATGTCTCATAAAAAGTAGTAAAAACACATAATGCCGCACTAGAAATTATATTTATGAATGGGTCATAAAAGCATTTACTCAATTTTGCTTTATAATGCAAGAATAAGTGAAGAAAAAGGAATCATTCTATGTGTTCAAATGGTTGAACAAATCTGCTTTCTTATACTTTGTTTTTTTTTTACAAAATCTTAATAGAATCATAAAATAAATTCTCCATGGTCTAATTAATTTGGGAGGCAATCTCAATTACTTCCCACCCAGGAAATCAGTTTTGTTCTTAAATAAGTGTCTGTTACACTCTAAAAAATGATGTTATAAGACATCCTTAGACAAGTGAACTCTAAACTTCATTTGTCATTCTGCAAGCTTGATGGCTATGCATTTAAAAACCCATTCTATCTTATAAACTAAAAATTAAATGTACTCAGCTGTGATAGTCGTCATTGCATCTGCTATTTATATGCTAATATCCTTTCTGGAAGATCCTGCAAATTATAGCACTCCAGCAAGTCAGGTGCATCTAGCCTTAGGCTCCAACCATGCAATGAAAAAATGCACAATATTTTGAAAGACAGTGTCAAGGACTCAAAATCACAATCAACTTAGATTGTTGATCATTGATGTTTTCAACTTGCATTTAAAGTTGATAGAGACACTGCTGACTGACAAATAATTAGTCAGTAATGAATGAGAAGGAGCGTACAATCACAGTACACCAGGGAATGTTTTGGCAGTGAGGCAAAACCAAGTGCTGGAAAGAATGCCGATGCCCAGTCAAATGCATACCTCTGAGCTGCTAACACGTTCACTTAAAAAATACTCTCATAATTTTTTTTAGAGAAATAGCACTTTTAGGAGATTAGCTTGTAATATATTTAACAGTTTGGCCAATGAAAGCTTCAGAAACTAACCCAGAGATTAGCGTGCAATTTACTTAACAGCAGTGTTGCAAGTGAGTAGTGAAAGCTTCCAAAATGAGGCAGTATCAAGGTTTTTTTTCTGATAGCTGGATGGATGATGATTTGTTTTCCTGTCTGTAACCCAAAAATACATGCAAGCCAAAATACATGGCCATTACATTTCTTCAGAGAAGGCATTCTGATCTCCTTGCGTTCATTTTTCCGAATATTTCTCTTCCTGATGGGTTATGATAGCAAATCAGTTATGTTGCTGGACTAATAAATGAGAAGCTATATCAAATGATTGGGAGAGACAATAATTTAAATCTCACCATGGTACCCAAGGAATTTAAATCCTATTAATTAAATAATTTTAAAACTTGTTCAATAATCTACCAGACTGTCAAACTGCCTAGTTCACTAAAGAACTTTAGTGCTTGCCTTACCCAGCTCCAGATACAGAGCAACATGTGTGATCTATAAGTGGTCTCTGTCATGGCTGGACAAATCATTCAATAGGTGGGCAAATGTGATGGTACAGTAATTGTACGTGTCAGAGGGACGACACCTAGAGGTGCTGATGGGTGGGTGGCACCTGGGTCCCATCAGCGGGGCAAATCCAACCTTCATAGAGACTTCCAGGCACAACTCGTGAACAAGTGTCGCAACAGCCCCTACAGAAATTGCACGTGCGAAGTTGGCAGCACACCGCCTGGAGCTCCTGCTGGGCTCGTGGCACCTCCACCCACCCAATAAGGCAAATCCAACAACCAGTGCCTACATCAGAAGAATTGGTATTTAAGGAAAAAAGACTGTGGGTGGCAAGTCACGAAGAAAGCATTACTTTTAATTCCCTCTTAGAAAATGGGTGCCTTTGGTTTCCCCTACAGGTTTCAAACTTTATTTAGCATAAAAGATTACTTACAACTAATTTTTTTTTAAACTATTAATTTCTGAAGTCATGAAGGTTTGGATTAAAAGTTAAAGACCGCACACATCTCCTGGTTTGTCTTTCATAGATCCAAATAGGATAGTGACATTATTTCCTGGGGATACCTCTTTCTCTCCCCACTAAAGAAACTTAACCTGTTGAGTATTTTCAGTATTTACATTTGTCCCTCCCCTCCCAGGAGTGGGGTGAATTTACACCAATAAGGGATCTGTGAAAAATATCCACGAAAAATATCCACGATCACAATACTGGGGATTAATGTAGGTAGGTCAATGTCTACTATCATGTTTCAGCTTTGCATCAGGACTGAAGGGGAAAGAAGAAAGATTATCAATATATAGCAGCAGGATGGGGTGGGAAGGTGATAGGTGGAACTAGATGGGGAGGAAATGATGGGCAGATGAAACCAGCTGAGGGTGGAGGAATTGAACAAAGAGAGAAGAAAAATGAGTGGCCAGGTGAGTGTGTGAGAGGAGAACACAGCGTGTCTGGGTTACCTGATATTGAAAAATTCAATAATCATTCCACTCAGTCACTGAGAAGATAAGATGATGTTCTTCCAATCTGCATTTGGCCTCTTTGTAGTAATAGAGAAGACAAAGGACAAATAAGTCAGCATGGGAATGGAAAGATAATGTGCAACCAGCAACTTCAGATGCCCAATGCAGTTCCACAAAACATCCAACTAGTCTATGCTTGGTTTCACCAAAGTAGAGGAGGCATTATCATACGGACTGAATGCAGTAAGTCAGGTTGGAAGAGATACAGATGAAGCTGGAATGGTCCCTGGGTGGTTGGGATGGTGGTGGTGAAAGGACATATGTTACACCTCCTATGATTGAAGGGAAAATGCCAGGGGACAGGGAGGAATGGGCACACTAGTCAGTCATGAAGAAGGTGGTCATTGGGGAAAGCAGGAAGGTAGAAGAGATGTCACTGGTGTTGGGATCTCGTTTCCATTCCCACACTGCATTCTTAGTCTTTTCCATGGCCACTGAGAGAACAAATGCAAATCAGAGGAAGTACACCCTGTATTCCGATGAGTCCTAGTACCTGAAATGCCAACTATCCCATAGACGCTGCCCAACCTTCCGAGGTTCTCCAGAAGATAGTTTTTTTTTGCACCTTGTATTCACCTTGGGTATCTTACAACCCAATAGTTTGAATATTTATTTTTCCCGTTCCAGGTAACCCACACCCTCACTATTCTACAGACACACACACATGCATACATGCATGCAAACACACACATGTCCATCTAGTTTTCTTCCTCATTTGTCAACCATCCCACAGATGCTGCCCAACTTGCTGAGGTCCCCCAGAAGACTATTGCCTGCTCCCCCATCTCCCATACCTGGTTCCGTCTACTCATTATCCCGTCCCATCTAGTTCTAGCTATCACTCTCCTCCCCACCTGGCAGAATTGATACAGGGTTTCAGCCTGAAAAACCTACAATTTCTCTCCTTCAAATAGATAGTTTGTTATTCTAGATGATGCATTTGCAGTCTGCGATTTTACTTTAACCTGAACTAAATGTTTCTCTCTCCATACACGCTGCCACTCACCAAGTCTCTGCAGCTTTCTGAAATCAGAAACAAACTCAAATTGGATTAACCTTTTGAAATTTTATTGCAAGTCATCAACGGCAGAAGTATAAATCCAAACCCAATGATTTTTAATGGAAAAATAGCAAAGAGGCAAGTGAGAAGTTGATTTGAACAGCATTAATTAAATAAAATGCAGTAGGTTTGATTTCAATATTGAAGAGAAATTTAGTTAAGTACTGGATTGAAGGGGTATGGAGGACTATGATACAGATGCAGGTCGATGGGACTAGGCAGATTAATAGTTTGGCATGGACTAGAGAGGCCAAAGTGCCTCTTTCTGTGCTTTTGAGATCTATGACTCTAAAAATAACAATTATGGCAGAGGCACAAGTTTCTTGAAATCTTAAGATAGCTACCCCTAATGAAAATGGACAGCAGACTCATCCCAACAGCAAAGCACCATTGAAAATTCAAATTCCTTCCTCTTTATTCAAGGTTTTTTTGGAACAGGATTTTTTCCCAGCTAAATAAAACCATTATCATTACGTTTGTTTCCTGGCCACCAGGCTGTGATGCCAAGGGATAACCTATTTTTTTTTTTGTGATTCTTAACCTGGATGCTTATCAAGAGTAATAGTGACATCTCTCACAATCAAGCTTAGAATGCCATAGTTTGAGTATTTTAATAGCACTGCTTAATTTTTCTAATGCAGACACAGAAAAGTCCTTAATTTCCCTAAAAATTACAATATATAATATAGAGAATAAATAATAATTTATGCATGACAAATTTTCCTATAGTCTTACATGAATAGTTAATTTTATATCCTGGAGAAGTTGTTTTCCTGCTCATAATAAATTAGCATGGCTTTTATCTTTAAATAAGAGCACCATTGTACAAGACCTTAAAAGAATAAATTCTGGTTTAATGAAGATAGGCAATAAATATTGCCTTTCCTTATTCTGGAGAGAGAAACTTTCAGTTAAGCTGAAAGCAATTAAAACACCAATTCAAACTTAATACTAAATCACCAATGAAATGTTGCAATTATCTGTTGTGTCTCAGTATCTCTTCCAGCAATGCTTATGGGTTCCAGTCACCCAGCACAGAGCACAAACTCCCTCTGCTGGACATTATAGGTATTATTCAAACTCGACCGCAAAAGCTGAAGACAAAAACATCCCACAAATACAATTACATGCAACTCTCACCCTCATATTATGTGCTATTTCAGGAAAGTACAAGAGCAAACTAAATAACAGCATTCATAACCAATAGTTATTTGATTAATCTAAAGCTCCTCAGTCCACAAGCTCTAGCTCTGCATCAACAATGTGCACTTTCAGTGACTCACCAAAGCTGAGGAGTATCCTCATTGTGAATAACACCACTTCACAGAGCATGTGAATAATACAGATGCAGTTTATTATTAAATTCCCAAAGCTGTGATTTTATCCTCTCCATAAAAGTTGCATTTCTCACCATTCTGTCGTAAATAAATCTTACCACTTATTGCAAACATAATGGCTTGGTGAGAACAGAGAAGAAATTTGGTAGCATCAGTACTGGCTGTACTCAGATTATGCTTTAATATCGCTGTTATGTCATGAAATTTGTTGTTTTTGTGGCAGCACAGTGCAAAACAAAAAAAAACAAGTTACAATAAAAAAAAGTGCAAAAGAGGAATACTGAGGTAGTGTTCATGGACCATTCAGGAAGCAGATGGCAGAGGGGAAGACGCTGTTCCTAAAGTGTTGAGTGTGCGCCTTCAGGCTCCTGTACCACCTACTTCCTGATGGTAGTAATGAGAAGAGATGGTGAGGGTCCTGCACGGTGGATGGGCTTTCCTGAGGTACCATCTTTTAAAGGATGTCCTCAATGGTGTGGTTGGTGCTTGTGTCCATGATGGAATTGGCCAAGTCTACAAACCTCTGCAGCCTCTTTTGACCTTGTGCACTAGAGCCCCCGTAAAAGGCGGTGATGCAACCAGTGAGAATCACATAAACCCATTCAATTCCACTTAAATACTTTCAATTTAAATGTTTAAATATTCTTTGAATAAAAATACTGCATCTTAAACTAAAATGTTAATGGCTTCTGCATAATTTCATCCTCAGTACTGTTGCCTAATATAATACAATTACCAGCCCCCACCAAGAAAAATGTTCAAACATGTGAAAAGGTTTTCGTCTTTTAGACAATACAAAGGAAACCATCTTCCTGGTTGTATTAGTCCAAATGATATATTCAACAGCGAAGATAATATAGATACATTCCTAATAAGCACAGACAAGCTGATGAAATGGGAGGACAAGTGGCAAATGAAAATTAGTACAGAAATGGCAATTTAAAAGAAACCATTCTTGCTTAATAAAGGCGTAGGATACAAAAGCAAGAGAGTTATTATAAACTTTTATTAAACAATGGAGTACTATGTTCAGCTTCAATATACAATTAATTCCACCATAGAACATTGTATTCTGTGCTCACAATGTGGACTCACCCACATTGCAGGAACCAAATTCAGACTGGGTGATTATTTTTTAGAAAACCTCGATTCAGTTAACAAGGGTGAGCTGTGCCAACAATTGCTTAACATTCTGTGGTAGGAACCCCTCCCAATTTAACCACTTTGTCTTCATTACCCCAACGATGTTCAACACAATCTCAAGGTACATCTTCCACTTGGAAATATTACATCCTCTGGAAGAGAACTCCTCCACCTTGGTCTGCGTTCTGTCACAGACATTCCCCATGTGTTATGCACATCTATCCTGACAACCTAAGCAAGCAGTTTTCTCACTTTTCCAGAGAAGATCCCTGAACTGAAATGTTACACTCTGTTCCTTTCCCAAAAGTTATTTCTTGACCTGGTGAGCACTTCCAGCACTTTCAGTTTTTGAAGAGGGATATACTGTCTATTAGTGTTGGTGCGTGGCCAAGTGGTTAAGGCGTTCGTCTAGTGATCTGAAGGTTGCCAGTTCGAGCCTTGGCTGAGGCAGCGTGTGTGTCCTTGAGCAAGGCACTTAACCACACGTTGCTCTGTGACGACACCGGTGCCAAGCTGTATGGGTCCTAATGCCCTTCCCATGGACAACAGCAGTGGCATGGAGAGGGAAGACTTGCAGCATGGGCAACTGCTGGTCTTCCATACAACCTTGCCCAGACCTGCACCCTGGAAACCTTCCAAGGCGCAAATCCATGGTCTCATGAGACTAACGGATGCCTATAAATACTGTCTATTTGTCCTGGGTATAACTCTAAACTACAACCGGTGATGAGGCTCTGATTGGGGACAGAGGGAGTTTGTGCTCTGTGCTGGGTGACTGGAACCCATAAGCATAGAATAGAAATTAAACAATAATTTGTTCTTGTGGAACATCCCATACTAATGGAGTAGGAATTCTTATGGATAAAAACATAGCAATAAGTGTTTTAGGACATTGGGCAATATCAGAAAGAGTGCCCCTTGTTAGATTCAGAGGACAACCATTTGATTTAGCAGTTATACATGTATATGCACCAACAACAGATGGAACAAATGAGGATATAGATAAATTCTATGAACAAGCAAAGAATGGATGCAAATCTCAAGATATTGTTATTGTCAAGGGAGATCTAAATGCTAAAGTAGGACAAGGGGCTGATGGAAATACCATAGGAAATTTTGGACTAGGGGAAAGAAATGAAAGAGGTGAGAAATGGGTAGAATGGTGCAAGATGAATAATCAGGTCATTATGAATACCTACTTTAAAAACCATTCAAGACGAAGACGCTTGTGGATCTGGAAAAGTCCAGGTGATAACACCAGAAATCAAATTGACTTTATTACTGTAAACCAAAGACTTAGAAAGTCAGTGACTCAATGCAAAACATATCCAGGTGCAGACTGTAATAGTGACCGTAATCCAGTAGTATCTCATGTAATAGTAAAACTTAAAAAACTAAAGAAGCAAAAACACCTGAACAATCCCTTGACTACTTGCAATTAATTAAAGAAGAAAACTTAAGACAAAAATTTACAATTGAAGTAAGGAATAGATTTCAAAGTCTAGAAATAGAATCTGTTGAAGATGATAACAATCAGGTAGAAATGAAATTTAACTCTCTAAAGGGTGCCTTGGTAGAATCAACAAAGTCAGTGATTCTTAAAAAAAGAAAAAAGCACAAAGAATAAATGGATGACAGATGAAATCAAAAATCTAATGGAAGAAAGGAGACTGAAGGAAGCAAATCCTATAGAATACAATACAATCCTATAGAATAGAATAAAAAAGTTAAAAGCTTATATCAAAAAACTAAAGAAGAATGGTTAAACCAGGAATGTGAGCAAATAGAAAGAATCCCTATTACTGATCCAAAAAGGTTACATTAACAAATCAAGAATATCACTGGTAAAAAGCTCCTCTGTTCTTCAGGTGGATGTTTGAAAGCAAAGGACGGTACCATTATCATGGAAAAAGATGAGATGATGAACAGATGGACTGAATATAATCAGGAATTGTTTGAAGTCGATCGAGGCGAAAAACCAGAAATTAAGAAAAACATTGGAGGTCCAGATATTTTAAAATCTGAAGTTCGTAATGCAATAAATAAGATGAAGAAAGGAAAGGCAGCAGGTCCTGATGAATTAGTAATAGCACAAATTATCGCCCTTGAAGATTATGGAATTGAAAAACTTGCTGATTCAATCAATGACATTTATGAGACTGGAATAATACCAGATGAAAAACAAAATCAGTATTTATCACTCTTCCTAAGAAACCTAGAGCAATAGAATGTGAATTACATACGACCATCAGTTTAATGAGTCATATCACCAAGATACTTCTAAGAATTTTGATGACAAGAGCCAAAAGTAAGATACAAGCTGAAATAGGTAAAGGACAATGTGGTTTTGTGAAAGACAAAAGTACAAGAAACGCAATATTGATGTTAAGGATACTATCAGAACGAACTATTCAAGTGCAAAAAGATTTGTTTGTTTTATCGACTACACAAAAGCATTTGATAAAGTGAAGCACAATAAGTTATTTGAAGTATTACAGAAAACTCTAGATCTAGATTCGAAAGACCTCTGCCTAATCAGAAATCTGTACTGGGAACAAATTGCCGCTGTAAGAATAGATGGAGAAGTGAGTCAGTTTACGAAAATCAAGAGAGGCGTTAGACAAGGGTGTGTTTTCTCCCCTGATTTACTTAATGTGTACAGTGAAACAATATTACAAAAAATAAGAGACATCTTGGGAATCAAAGTTGGCGGTGAAAACATCAATAATTTCACTTATGCGGATGATACTGTGTTAATTGCAAGTACGGAGGAAGAACTACAAAACTTAATTGATATAGTTGTTGAAGAAAATGTAAAAATGGGTCTATCTATCAATTGCAAAAAGACAGAATGTATGGTGATATCCAAAAAGGAGAATCCTATTTGCAGGCTGAGAATAAACAAGGAAGACTTAAAACAAGTACAGAACTTTTGCTACTTAGGAAGCTGGGTGACATCAGATGGCAGGTGCGACATGGACATCAAAAGAAGAATAGGGATGGCAAAACACACCTTTACGAGAACGAAGAGTATACTGACCAATACTAAACTAGGCACAACAACCCGCCTCAGAGTACTGAAATGTTACGTTTATTCAGTTATGTTATATAGCTCAGAATGTTGGACAATATCTAGTAACACGAGGATACAAATTGAAGCAGCAGAGATGTGGTTTTTGAGGAGGATGCAAAGAATATCATGGATGAAACAAATATCTAATGAGGATGTCACGAACAGAGCAAGCACAAAAATAGAAATAATGTATGAGATCATGAAAAGGCAACGTAACTTCATTGGACATGTGATTAGGAAAGAGGAGTTAGGATGCATGGTAATTATGGGAAAGATTGAAGGGAAGAAAGCAAGAGGAAGACAAAGTCAAATAATGATGGAGACAGCAGCTAGAGAACTGGAAATGAATACCAATGAATTGATCCACTTGACCCGAAACAGGAGTGTGTGGGCCATGACAGTCCAAGCTCAAACTGGGCACAGCACCTGATAATGATGATGATAATACTGTCCCCGGGACGTCGAGGGAGATTCAATCATGGCTTCCAAAAAGTATTGGATCAATACTTAAAACAAAAGGGACTCGTAGGGGAACGTGACTAGATGGATTGCTTATCAAGGGCCAGTTGGAACTCCAACCTCAAATAGCTTCCTTCAGTACTGCTACATTCTACAACTGTACAAATCTAAATACAAAGGGCAAACTTGCATTTACATGGCATCTTTTAATGTGTCAAAACAATTTATATTCAAGGTAAAGCTGGGATTCAGCTTAAGAGTTCATTTGAAATGCCAGCGGTAAACCACAGTGAAGTACCAGCCTATTTCTTTTCCCTCTTTTCAAGTTCTACTCTGGGTCTTGAACCCTTAACCTGCTCATTTGAAGGTAAGAACAGTAGTGAACTGTTGCAGAACTCTTGCTTCAAAGTCTGGTTAACACACAATTCTGATCACATTAAAGTGATCAAGCAAAATCACTCAGCTACTCTAAGGAATATAAAAGATAATATTTGTCCACTCCATACCTGTATTCTTCTGCAAGCTTCTGAAGTAGCAATGTTGCTTTCCCATGCACCCATTAAGAATTAAGATTTTAAAGTGCTGGAATACTTACCACTTTTCTCTCTCTCTCTTTGTAACTAATGTTCATCTCATCATGCTTTTTCACTGTCGCATCTATTGCACTTTTTAAATCAATGGCACGTCTTAATCGGGCATCAGTAATACCAGCTTTGGTGAATGCCTGCAATGAAATTCCAAAAGTGTTGCTCTAAACTACTTCACCACAAGCCCATTTCAATAAATGTTCCCACAGAAAAATTCACAGTTAAGTGAAAACACTGGAAAAACCAACAGCAGAAGTTCATCATTGCTCAGTTAGCATACTCAGATAGGAGGGAACACCTGGCCAAACTAAGCTACCCCACATATAGTCAGGACCCAGCAGACACAGGTCAGGCCGCCAAGCTTTAACCTGCACTAACACACACACACACAAGATGCTGGAGGAGCTCAGCAGGTCAGGCAGCAGCTATGGAGAGGAATAAAGAGCTGACATTTCAGGTGAAGACACTTCATGAGGGCTGGAAAGGAAGGGAGAAGGCGGCAGAATAAGAAGGTGGGGGAGAGGAAGTACAAACTAAAGGGTGATAAGTGAAACTAGGTGGGTGGGGGGTGAAGATAGGTGGATGAGGAGGAGGAAGAATGAAGTGAAAAGCTGGGAGATGGTAGGCAGACAAAGAAAAAAGGAGTAAGAGGGGAGTTTGTGTGTGTTGTGCTTGTTGTTGCTGCCTTTGAGAATGTTCTATTCACTTCATCATCACAATTCTTCCTGTTATCATAAAGCCATTATTTCTCTGACATCGTCCAGCTAATCTCTTTCTCTCTAGTTTAATCATTTTTCTTCATGCTTGCCATTCACCATTTCCCCTTACTGCACAGAACTCTGGATTAAAGAGGGCCCATGGCCTCCATTACTGCCACATTGAGGCCACTCTCAAGTTGGAGAAGCAACAGCTCATATTCATTGTGGGTAGCCTCCAACCTAATGGCATGAACATCAATTTCTCTCCCTTCTGGTAATTTCCTCCTCCACTCCCACCACCTCGCTTCCATTCACTCTTCATCCATTCCCTAATCAGACTCCACTCTTTCCTCTTCTCACCTGTCCATCACCTCCTTCTCTTTCTCCCATGGCCCACCCTCCTCTCCTATCAGAATCCTCCTTCACCCAGCCTATAACCTCATTCCCCCCTCCCGACTCCCACCTAGCTTCACCTATGACCTTCTTGTTTGTACTCCTTCCCCTCCCCCCACCAACATTCTGGTGTCTTCCCCCTTTCTTTCCAGTCATGATGAAGGATCTCGGCCTGCAAACATCAACTATTTACTCCTTTCCATAGACACTGCCCAACCTGCTGAATTCTTCCACCATTTTGAGTATGTTGCTGAAGATTTCCAGTATCTGCAGAATCTCTTGTGTTTATGAATAACAAGCATGAATAATTCAGAATGTTGAAACTGACACTCAGTAAGACAGCATTTAATTCTCTAATCATCCTGATAAGATAGTGGTGAGCTGTCTTTTTGAACTACTGATAATTGTTGTAGTACATATATTCCCATACTGTCATGTACAGGGATTCATAATTTTTAAAGTAATGATGGTACAGGATGAGATTTGATAGATAACCAGCAGGTGGCGCTGCATGCCCCAGCTATTTTTGCATTTCTAATGGCGGTTGTGCGTTTGATTCAAGTTGTCAAATTTGTCAGTGAAGTTATAAAGGAAAATGCGAGGAAGGTGTGGTTCAAAGCAGTCACATTATTTCAGTGATAGCAAATGTGGGAATGGAAGCTAATAGTATGCCACAAAGAATGTCAGATTTTGTTTTGAAGTTGCAGGCGAATGGAAGGTAGAAGTTGCTGCCAGGAACTGGAAAGGATTCAGCATTGGTCATCCAGCTACAGCAAGCTTTGGTCTCAATATCAACGGAGAACTTACAACTGCACCAACAACCAACAGGAATTCTGCAGATGCTGGAAATTCAAGCAACACACATCAAAGTTGCTGGTGAACGCAGCAGGCCAGGCAGCATCTGTAGGAAGAGGTGCAGTCGACGTTTCAGGCCAACACCCTTCGTCAGGACAAACTGAAGGAAGAGTTAGTAAGAGATTTGAAAGTTGGATGGGGAGGGGGAGATACAAAATGATAGGAGAAGACAGGAGGGAGAGGGATAGAGCCAAGAGCTGGACAGGTGATAGGCAAAAGGGGATACGAGAGGATCATGGGACAGGAGGTCCGGGAAGAAAGACTGAGGGGGGGGGACCCAGAGGATGGGCAAGAGGTATATTCAGAGGGACAGAGGGAGAAAAGGAGAGTAAGAGAAAGAATGTGTGCATAAAAATGAGTAACAGATGGGGTACGAGGGGGAGGTGGGGCCTTAGCGGAAGTTAGAGAAGTCGATGTTCATGCCATCAGGTTGGAGGCTACCCAGATGGAATATAAGGTGTTGTTCCTCCAACCTGAGTGTGGCTTCATCTTTACAGTAGAGGAGGCCATGGATAGACATGTCAGAATGGGAATGGGATGTGGAATTAAAATGTGTGGCCACTGGGAGATCCTGCTTTCTCTGGCGGACAGAGCATAGATGCTCAGCAAAGCAGTCTCCCAGTCTGCGTCAGGTCTCGCCAATATATAAAAGGCCACATCGGGAGCACCGGACGCAGTATATCACCCCAGTCGACTCACAGGTGAAGTGTCGCCTCACCTGGAAGGACTGTTTGGGGCCCTGAATGGTGGTAAGGGAGGAAGTGTAAGGGCATGTGTAGCACTTGTTCCGCTTACACGGATAAGTGCCAGGAGGGAGATCAGTGGGGAGGGATGGGGGGGACGAATGAACAAGGGAGTTGTGTAGGGAGCGATCCCTGCGGAATGTAGAGAGAGGAGGGGAGGGAAAGATGTGCTTAGCGGTGGGATCCCGTTGGAGGTGGCGGAAGTTACGGAGAATAATATGTTGGACCTGGAGGCTGGTGGGGTGGTAGGTGAGGTCCAGGGGAACCCTATTCCTAGTGGGGTGGCGGGAGGATGGAGTGAGAGCAGATGTACGTGAAATGGGGGAGATGCGTTTAAGAGCAGAGTTGATAGTGGAGGAAGGGAAGCCCCTTTCTTTAAAAAAGGAAGACATCTCCCTCGTCCTAGAATGAAAAGCCTCATCCTGAGAGCAGATGCGGCGGAGACGGAGGAATTGCGAGAAGGGGATGGCGTTTTTGCAAGAGACAGGGTGAGAAGAGGAATAGTCCAGATAACTGTGAGAGTCAGTAGGCTTATAGTAGACATCAGTGGATAAGCTGTCTCCAGAGACAGAGACAGAAAGATCTAGAAAGGGGAGGGAGGTGTCGGAAATGGACCGGGTAAACTTGAGGGCAGGGTGAAAGTTGGAGGCAAAGTTAATAAAGTCAACGAGTTCTGTATGCGTGCAGGAAGCAGCGCCAATGCAGTCGTCGATGTAGCGAAGTAAAAGTGGGGGACAGATACCAGAATAGGCACGGAACATAGATTGTTCCACAAACCCAACAAAAAGGCAGGCATAGCTCGGACCCATGCGGGTGCCCATAGCTACACCTTTAGTTTGGAGGAAGTGGGAGGAGCGAAAGGAGAAATTATTAAGAGTAAGGACTAATTCCGCTAGACGGAGCAGAGTGGTGATAGAGGGGAACTGATTAGGTCTGGAATCCATAAAGAAGCGTACAGCTTTGAAACCTTCCTGATGGGGGATGGAAGTATATAAGGACTGGACATCCATGGTGAAAATAAAGCGGTGGGGGCCAGGGAACTTAAAATCATCGAAAAGTTTAAGAGCGTGAGAAGTGTCACGAACATAGGTCGGAAGGGATTGAACAAGGAGTGATAAACCAGTGTCGAGGTATGCAGAAATGAGTTCAGTGGGGCAGGAGCAAGCTGAGACAATAGGTTGGCCAGGACAGGCAGGTTTGTGCACCAACAACCTCCTGGTATGGATTATGACAGCTGAGAAGATACACATCCTCAACAATAATAACCAAACAATATTTTACTGCGGCAGTATTCAGAATGTCTTTAGACCTCAGCTGATCAACAGCAATAGTGACTAACATCATCGCCAACTAACTGGACTCTGACATCTTGCACTCTTTCCTCAATCACACTTCATTTACTTGTGCACAAGGAGAACACTAATGGAAAAATGGGTTACTAGGCAGAGGAGGTGGTGTGCCCTGTGTATAAGAAATAATATTAAATCATTAGAAAGGGGTGACATAGGATCGGAAGGTATAGAGTCTCTATGGGTTGAGTTGAGAAATGGCAAGGGGAAAAAGGATCCTAATGGCAGTTGTATACAGGCCTCCAAACAGCAGGCAGGATGTGACCTAAAAATTACAGCAGGAGATAGAAAAGGCATGTTAGAAGGGCACTGTCATGATAATCATTGGTGATTTTAACATGAAAGTGGACTGGGAAAACCAGGTCAGTACTAGACCTCAAGAGGGAGAATTTTAGAATGTCTAACGGATGGCTTTTTAGTACAGCTTGCTGCTGAGTCTACTAGGGGATCGGCTGTCGTGCAATGATCCTGAGGTATTAAGAGAGCTTCAGGTTAAGGAACACTTAAGGAACAATGATTACAATATGATTGAGTACACTTTGAAGTTTGAGAAGGAGAAGCTAAATTCCATCGTGTTGGTATTTCAGTGGGATAAAGGAATTTACAATGGCATAAGAGGGGAATTGGCAAAAGCTGACCACAAAGGGACACTAGCAAGAAGGACAGCAGAGCAACAAAGTTCATTTTGGGTTTAGTTATGACACAGATTTTGCAAACATTCCAAAATGAAACAGAAGCTGGTGGAATTCAGAAGGATGAGGGGGGATCTCATTGAAACCTTTCGAATGTTGAAAGGCCTAGACAGAGCAGATGTGGAAAGGATGTTTCCATGGCCTATTTCTGCTCCTATGTCTTATGAAATTTCTCTTCAGATCATATAGTATCACTGGAGATAAAAAACTGAGTTAATGATTGAAATCAGTCATTTTTGACCAGAGCTGGGAAACGTCAGAGGGTGACAGGCGGGTGTGTGCTGGGGTGGGCAGGAGTTTAGTAGATAGAAGAGGAAAATGAAGGTGGAGATCCAGCATAGGAAGGAGAGCATGAAAATTAAATGTCAAAAAAGGGATGATAGCACTACGTACAGAGGGAGGTAACAGGGAAAGTCAAAAAGCACAATACTGGTCTGCAGGAGGGATAAATTAGAGAAATTGAATGATTATCTGAAGTTATCAAATGGAAATTTCTGTGGATGCCAGAGATTTAACATAAAAAGAAAAATGTAGCGAACGGTCATGAACGGAAACTATTAAACAATTTTGCATCCAGATGGCAAGGATGTGCCTAGTTGGAAGACAAGTTGCTGCTCCTCAAGCTTATATTTAACCCCATTTTACTTATGTGAGAAGCCAAGGGCAAAGAGTGGGAGAAAATGGACGATTAAAATGTGAAAGGTTGATCCAGGTTTGGACAGGGAGACCAATGGAGTCAGTGGTTAAAACATGGAGATAGTAGTGGGGTTAAAGATCAAAGGCTTTGTCCATAAAGCTGGAGGAAACTTCTGCTCATGAACATTGACTTCTCAAACTTCCGCTAATGCCCCACCTCCCCCTCGTACCCTATTCGTTATTTATATACACACATTCTTTTTCTCTCTCTCTCCTTTTTCTCCCTCTGTCCCTCTCACTATACCCCTTGCCCATCCTCTGGGTTCCCCCCCTCTTTGAGCCTCCCATCCCATGATCCTCTCATATCCCTTTTGCCAATCACATGTCCAGCTCTTGGCTCCATCCCTCCCCCTCCTGTCTTCTCCTATCATTTTGGATCTCCCCCTCCCCCTCCCACTTTCAAATCTCTTACTAGCTCTTCCTTCAGTTAGTCCTGACGAAGGGTCTCGGCCCGAAACGTCGACTGTACCTCTTCCTAGAGATGCTGCCTGGCCTGCTGCGTTCACCAGCAACTTTTATGTGTGTTGCTTAACATTGCAGTGACAGGGGAAGAGTCAATAGAAACAGAGCGCTGTCAACATAAAACGTGGGAGTTGAGTGTTTTTGGATGATGTCACTGAAAGGCAGCATTCAGACCAAAAAAAAAGTCCTTTCTCAAATCCTTTGAGAAAAGCTTTTTTAAATAAGTAACATTCTGGTGGCATAAAACTAGACATGCAACTTGTAAATTTTACTTTGCTGGCAGGAAGCTGGAATATGATAGGCCCTGAAACCTCATTGATCATACCATACATAGGTATGGCAACTCAGGAGGCTTCTTTACACAAAACTAATAACCATGCTGTAGTTATGCGATAATGATTATTCATACCTGGATCCAGTACTGCACAGTTGGCAGATATTTATTAGTGATTAGTCTTTGCAAATCCTTTATATTGTTAATTATAGCACTATTGTCTTCATCTTCTTCTATCTTTAAACCTGCCATACAAACACATAGATTATCCTAAATGGGTACAATTCCTTTCAAATTAATTTTATTGTACATTTAGAAATATAACTAAAATGATTGAGACACACAATATCAGTATATAAATCATTTAGAATTGTAAGGCATAGAAATAGACCATTTGCCCCACCAACACTAATCCTACCAAAATCCAATCAAGTTCCTCCCCCACCCAGAAAGAAATTTATAGTAGGCAATTAATCTACCTATATGCACTTTTTTGGCACTTGAGATGAAAATGGAGCACCCAAGAGAATCCCATGTGGCCACAGGAGAATGTGGAAATTCCAGGCAGGTAGCAGCAGAGATTAAACTCCAAGCATATTCTATGCATCTGAAGAGTACAGGATAATCTGAGATCTGCAATCCAACAGTTTATTATAGAGCCAAGAATTTTGGTCTTCTAGTCTGAGTCAGTAGGGTTGGTCAGTACCATCTGAGGGGAATAATGCTCATAGTGATTTTTGGCAAGGTATACATCTCTAGAGTTAGAAAGTATGTGATAGCATTGCACCAGTGGTAGCTTTGTGTGTGCTTGGCACTTGTGGGTCCTCTCCAAACATCTTTGTCATATACCAGCCTGGTAGTTGGCTGGCTGTGCATGTTTTGTTAAGCAGTCCTTGCATGGTGGGAGTTGATGACTTTCGATTTCACCTTTTTTGGCACAGAAAAGGTGACATCTGAGCTCATTGACCTTGGTGGTCGATGTTTTTGGGGCATACAGGAGACATGTAACCGCCTCCAGTTTGTCCATCAGTTCTGGGGAGAGGTCCCATTCCTGACCCAACTCTAAGAATGTGTCCTGAGTTTCCTTGTTGCTGGTCAGAAGTTTTAGGGCACTTGTCTTCCCTTTGCCTGCAAAAGCACTTAGTGTCACATCCTGTATATGCGTGCAACCCGATGAGAGACCTACAAACCTCTATGCCAACAGTGGCAACAACCTTCCTGATGTCTACAAGCCTTGTACGGGTTCTAGTGTCACACTTCTGGAACAATGGGGCCTCAATCTTGTCACAAAATGCTAAAGACATGATAAAGACATCTGCGTCTTCTGAGCAGATCACTACAACTTGGTATCGCTCTCTTGTGGCATAGGCAGCATGGAGAAGTAGGCGGTCATCTGCTTCTTCTTGTTGACACTGAAGAGCTGACACCTCCTCACTGTCTTGAGATGTGATTCTGTGACATTTGTCATTCACAGTTGCATACAGAATCTTCTCCTGTAACTTTGCTCTGTACTCCGCCTTCCTCCATTCATGGACTATGAAGCTAATGAGACTATTTTTGTAACTGACTTTGGTCAGAAGCTCCTCCACTGCCTCACCATCTGTGTACCTATGATACCTTGCAACTCATGACCAGTCTCTTCACCCCGTAGAGATCTTTCACTATTCTTGATGAAGTTCTCCTTGTACGTGTCGAACACAACATCTATTCTGCTACTCTGACTGCCTTTCCTCAGAGTCATACCCAGAATTGTTGTGGCAACATCTCTGAAAGTAACTTGATCACCTTTCACTCTTTGGACCAAGTTCATTCCATCAACCACTGTAGCAGAGTTTTCTGGGAGTTGCTCTTCTACTGCTACACTTTTCTGCAAGATTGTGGCTAAAATAGCTTTATTTGTCTTTCTCAGCAATCCTTCTGGTGTGGACAGGGCCCAGGCCAATGGTCCAAGGGGATGAGAAAGAATATCCTCCATACATAGATTGCGCCCTTGTGCCATCACTATGATGCGTCCAAACAAAGACCTGTCTGCTTTCAAGATGATCGCCCTCCCATCTGATTTCACTTCTCTCTTCTTACACATATCACTGAATGTTTTCAGCTTGTTGGTTTTCATTGGGTCATGGAATTTCTTTGCTGGTGGGTCTTCCTCTAGTCTCTCATCCTTGAAGGTTGCATAGCATTGCTCACAATCACATATGCCTTCATCAGGTCGAAGGCAATGTCCTTGGGGGCTGCCTTTGCTGTAGAGATGCTAATGAGATCCCGCTTCTCTGCAAATGGGTTGACCCATTCATGTACGAGGCTAACCACTGCTGAAACTGCTTCCTCATCTTTCTGGATTCTTGGCTGCTGTAGCTCCGCATGACAAAGCTCTGATTTGTTGCCTTACATCATCTCCCTTGACTGTCCCAGGAATGCACTGCGGTGCTCAGCTGTTATGTAGTTACGCTTGATAGCTCCAGCATTCAGACTGAACCGTGATGTGTCTCCAGGAGTCCATGTGTCTTTGTTCACTGTGGCTTCAATAGCCTGGTCCACAGGGATCTGCCCAAAGGGTTTGTTAGTTGACAGCTGCACTAAGAACTGGCCTGTCTTGAAGGCCTCATACACAGAAAGATTCTTCTCCGGCAGGTTCATCATCTGAGCAAAGTAAGGGGACAGGTACCTGGCATAATTCATCTTTTCATAGGCAAAGCACCATGGGATCACAGAAAGCTACCACCGCTGCAGTGCCATCACATATTTTCTAGCACTAGGGGTGTATACCTTGCCAAAAATCACTATAAGAATTATTCCCCCCAGATGGTACCGGTGGCCTAAATTTGTGGTCCTGGCTCACAGACTACTTGGTTAAAATATTGCAGTAGCTCTATGTAAATAAATATCTTTCACATCCCTTCCCCGTTTGTCCTTCACCAACTTGAACCTCCGCTAGCTTGACGCAAGACCAAGGTTGAGTACTATTTTGAGTTTAAATTTGTCTGCAAGATATTGCCTTAACTTATCTGTCTGTATCTTGTTTTACGGCAGTCGGCATCCAGCTTAATGGTGCATTACCGCCAAATTGCCTTAACTTACAAGAAAGAGTTGTTAAATACACTTTAAGTACTGATACACGAAACTAGTACTTTAGTTCATATTTTAGCATTATAATCAGAAAATCTAAGGAATACATTAAAAATACAATTACGGGCACATCTCCCCACCACTGGTAGTATTCACACAAGATACTTCCTCAAGAAAGCAACATCCATCAAAGATATACAGAAGCCTGAAGTCCCACACCACCAGGTTGTGCTGGTTAGTTAAAGAACAGCTACTTCCCTTCAGTTCTTTAACCAACCAGCACAACCCTAATCAACAGAGTGTAGCAACATTAAAGGCGTCCATTAGTCTTGCGAGACCATGGATCTGCGCCTGGAAAGTCTTCACTCTCCAGGGCGCACACCTGGGCAAGGTTGTATGGAAGCCTGGCAGTTGCCCATGCTGCAAGTCTCCCCTCTCTATTACACCGATGGTGTCCAAGAGAAGGGCATTAGGACCCATACAGCTTGGCACCAGTGTCATCGCAGAGCAATGTGTGATTAAGTGCCTTGCTCAAGGGCACAACACTCTGCCTCAGCTGGGGCTCGAACTCACAACCTTCGGATCGCGAGTCAAACGCCTTAACCACTTGGTCACGTGCCCGTAGCAATATTATGACCACACCTATCATTTTGCACAAAAATTGAAAGTCTTTTTGTTATAACTGTGCTGTGTCTGGTAAAATGTGGTTTTTCTTGTGATTAGTGCTGCAAGTTCAATCACAAACAAGAGAAAAATCTGCAGGTGCTGGAAATCAGAGCAACACACAAAATGCTGGAGGAACTCAGCAGGCCAGGCAGCACCAATGGAAAAAAAGTACAGTCGACGTTTCGGGCCGAAATCGAAGTGTCCTGCCGAAGGGTTTTGGCCCGAAGTGTCAACAGTACTTTTTTTTTTCCCCATTGATGCTGCCTAGCCTGCTGAGTTCTTCCAGTATTTTGTGTGTGTTGCTACAAGTATGTTTTTCATTATGACTGTGTACACATGTACTTGTGTATGTGACAACATAGTGGACTTGGATCACAAGGAAGCAAAATAATATGCGTAAGAAGTGAAATGCTCTGTGACTGCCATTCATAACTTAATGAGGTACAGACTGCTAAAATGACACTCTCAACACTAAAAAAATCAAGCAGCAATGCTCCTGGGAATGATGATCAAATTCACCTGCAGCATTTTTGCACTCCTCAATTCACATCTTTTAAAGTAATACTATTTCTCCCAATTTCACAAGATAGGCCCTTTACCATTTTTCTCCTCAGACTGCAGTCCCACATCCCATGTTCACTGTTCCAAAGCAGCAAATTTTAAAACAGCACACATGATATGCATTCTTAGCCAGTACGTCAATTGATTTTTCTTTACCTCACAAGTATGAACCTGAAACTTAAAAGGTGAAATTAATCTCTTCCTGTGTGATAGTAAATCTATGATATAATTGAATGAAAATTGCTGCAGAATTTCCAACATTTAGTAAAAGATTTCTTTTTGAAAAAAGTTACTGATGTGTTACTAAACTATTAAACTATAGCGAAACCCTAGAACATCGGTATTGCTGGAGTAGCCCATTTTCAGGATTATTCAATACTACTCCTAATAACCCCCAAAATACACTTGCAGTTTATTATTTTTAAAATTTGTTTACAATAATAAAATAAAATTTACAGTTAAATGTCTGAATTTAAAGGAAGTGCAAGATATACAAGCTCTCCTGAAGCTATCTCCAACTGCATACCTCTAGGCAATTCGGGCTCTGGGTGTTCCAGACCACAACTATAACTCTGGCCTCACACCCAGCTCACAGAGGACACACGCTGGTCCTAGCTGCATCCTGGATCCTTGTTTCTGACTCTCACCCCACTTGCTCTCTGGACCTCTGGCTCACATTCCAGACTAATGAGGGAGCCAGGTGTCAGAACATCAGGACTTCCAAACAAACAGATGCTGTATTATCAGAATTTTACTATAAATAATGGTTAATAATGCAATAAATACACACCTGCATTAATTTCTAAGTCAAGAGAATATTTATGTGAAAGAAGCCCATGACTCCTGATAAAGGTTTCTTCATTGTCTTCAAGTTGCTCACTTTCACCTTCTTCATTTTGACTAAAGTCATCCAGCTCTTCATCGGATTCCTGGTCTGCAGGAGGTCTGTTCACCTGAGGCAGTGGGGCCAGGTCCTTACTACTGCAAGGCTGCTCATCGTCACTATGATTGCTGGTACACCGGTGGTCATCTCTCTGCCTGCTGGTTGTGGAGCTGCCATTATCCATTTTATCGGCCGGTCCTGGTTTGCACTCAGAACCTACATCACTAAAGCTGAACTCGGAAAGATGAGGCAGCAGCAATTTGAAGCACTCTTCCAGTTCCGTCAAAGTGTTCTGAACTTCTTCTGACATTTCTGTTTTGAATGCAGAATGGACAAGATTAGAGATAAAAAAGGAACAGCCAGCAGCATCTCAGAGCAAAACCGTTCCAAGAACAAAAGGTCACCAAATGACACACCACTAAAATAGCTGGAAAAAGATGGCTGAACACCAGAATTAAGGAAAATATTGAACACTGTATTTTCAACCTATAGTGTTTGTTCAAGCTTTATTCAACAAAAAATTAGCTTGGCCCACATTCAAGACTATTCAAATACCTGTCTAAATGCATCTTCAGTGTAGTAGTTGTATCTAATTTCTACCTCTTAGTTTGGTAATATATTCCAGATACCAGCCACACTGTATAATGAAAATCACTTTCAATTCTCCTTTATATTTCCTTCCTCTCACCTTACGTGTATGGCCTTTTGTTAATGATGGGTTAGCCAAAGGAAAATGATCTGGACTACATACCCTATATATGCCATTTATAATTTATGCTCCTCTATCAGGTCACTCCTCAGCCACCTTTGCTGCAGGGGATACAAGCTCACCATATCCGATCTCTTCCATAACTAAACACCCTTCAATCCACCGACATCCTCTTTCATCTCAGGATTTAGCCATGCTAACCTGATACAAAATATACACTGAGTGGCCACTTTATCAGATAGAGGATTGAGCCTGGTGTGGTCTTCTGCTGCTAGCCCACCACGATCAAAGTTCAACATGGTCTGTGTTCAGAGATGTTCTTCTGCACACAACTGTTGGAACACATGGTCATTTGAGTTACTGACATCTTCCTGTCAGCTTGAACCAGTCTAGCCATTCTCCTCTGACCTCTCTGATTGCAAGGCATTTTCACCCACAGAACGGCCGCTCACTGGATTTTTTTTGTGTTTGTTTTTTTGCACCATTATCTGTAAACTCTAGAGACTGTTGTGTGTGAAAATCCCAGCAGATCAGCAGTTTCACTGTATCTGACACCAACTATCATTCTATAGCCAAAATCACTTAGATCAGATTTCTCCTCAGTTCTAATGTTCGTCTGAACAACTGATCATGTTTTCATGCATTGAGTTGCTGCCACATGACCGGCTGATTAGGTATTTGCATTAACGAGGTGTACAGGCGTACCTAATAAATTGGCCACTGAATGTATTATTGTTACGAGGACAAAAATTAATCATTTAACTGCTGCAATTTACACAATACTGTCATTGACTTTAAACCACCAAACTGAAACACCAGAAATTTTTCTAAAATTAAGTATCATTGTTAAAGTTAAGAGTTAAATAATCATTGTAACCTGAATGGCTTAAGTACATTTAATGTGGGAAATTGAGCATTTCAATTATTTTTTTGACATAAATTTGGTTTTCCATGTGCAACTATCTTTGAATGCTACAAAATCAAAAGCTAATGAAATTAGTAGCAGACCTTTCATTTCTTCTTCCACTCTCTTCACTCTGACATTATTAATATTTTCCTGTCTTTTCAATCTCTCTTCTTCACGTTTTCTCTCAGCTTGAGTTCTAGCACGAATATCCTGGAAATCCACCTACATATAGAAGAGATATATTTTATTTATTACCCACACATAACTGCCTTTGAAAAGATAGTGGTGAATCATATTCACAAATTGTGCTTGTCCAATGTCTACAATGAAGTTGTGGAGGGAAAAAGAAAACAAGGTATATATCTGGCAAAAAAGGAAGGAACAAAAATACATTTCCCAATTGGAATGCCATGCTGCTTGGAGAGGAACCACAGACAGTGGTGATCCAGCATGCTTGTTGCCTTTATAGGTCTTGGTGCTGGAGTTCACTTCTCAAGGAGGTGACGCCACAGGGTATTAATTACACAGCTGGCCTATGCTCCGGCTATATTGCAAGGTGGTAGAGGATGAATTGCTGCTTTGTCCTAGGTGGTGTTAGTATTCAAGTGTTATTGGAGCTGCCCTCATACAGCAAGTGAACTGTCTTCCATTGCATTCCTCACTTAGGACACATCGATGGTGGAAAGACAGCGGTATGTCGAAAGGTCAGTCAGTCACTGCAGAATACCCAGTCTCTCATCTGCATTTGTAGCCACAGCATAGTATAAGGCCCCATTGAGTTTCTGGCCAGTTGAAGTACTTAGGTGGTTGTTGGTGAGGGATTCAGAAATGAGTAATGCCACTGATGATTAAGGGCAACTAGCTCTAACTTTACCATAAATAGGGATACGAAACCATTATCACTTTCCACACCAGTGCTTCCGAGAGGTCTTCCACTTGCCTTAACGGAGGCTTCCCCTCTATCATAGATGGCAAGGCTTTCAAGCACTTCTCTTCCACTTTCTGCACTCTGCCCTCCAAGTTAGGGTAGGATTCACAGCCTTCATGTTGGATTCAGCCCTCACATTCAATGGGGTCATCCTGAGTAATTTTTACCACCTTCAAAGTGATGCCACCAAACATGTTTCCATTCCAATCCCTTTCAGCATTCCAAAGGGACTTTTCCATTCATAGCTCCATGCTTCACTCTTCCATCTCCACCAGCACTTCTCAACTTACTCCTCTTCCACACAAAACTGCAGGAGATGCAACACCTGCAATTTAACCTCTTCCCTCCCAACCAACTAGTGGCCAAAACAGCCCTTCCAGGTAAAGTTGAGATTAACCAGCACTTCTTCCAACTCTATGCAGTCTTCAATGTTAACAATGTGGTTTCCTTAACATCAGGGGAACTCATTTTCAATTACCACCTTTAGTTACTCTGAAAGAGTGATTTTGAGTTGTAATTCTCCATTCCAATCCCACTTGCTCCTTCCTATTTCTTATGCGATTCCAGTGAAGTTTACCATGATCTAATAGAATAGCATCTCATCTGTCAACTCATTATGTCAATTTCCTCAAGATTCATCAATTTCAGATAACCAGCCCTTACAATCTATGTTAGAACTGGTCAGCTTCAAAGAAGGATCAACTCATTCTTATCTTTTTTCCTCCCTCTCTCTCTCCTGACACTGACAGCCTGCTTAGTATTTCCAGCACTCTCTTTTATTTCAATTTTTCAGCAACCCTAGTGTTCTGTATCTCACCAGTTCCAACATTCCCTTCTCCCACACCCTCTCCTATCCTCCATCCCATTAATGAGCAAATTCATCAGCTCTCCTTCTATATACATCTTCTCTAGATAGATCAGTGGAGATTAGCAAATCTGAACCACTTCTCTAGTCTGCACCACAAATCTAAGTGTCATATTGTTTCTATTTCCCTCTGCCTGACCTGCTGAGTATTTCCAGCATCTGTTTTTTTTAATTCAAAATAGCCAGTTTCTCACTGTCCTTCAATTTACCACACTGACAGAGCTCTCAAGTCCACTCGTAAATCACCCCCACATCATTACACTAAAATTAAAATGCATTTTACAAATAAATGCCTCTGCTTCCTATTTTAACAAATAAATAGTTCTCCAATATTTAAAGCATGAAAGCAAGGACACATTAATAGCAGGGAAGAAGTACTCACCTTTTTAACCTGCTTCAGGAAATGATAGCCCAGGGAGAGTTTCTTGTAAGCATTTCCGTATTTGTCCTGCCACTCCTGAACAGCTTTAATTGCCATTTTCTTCAATTTCTGAGCTGCTTCTTTTGGTGGAGGCAGAGGCTGCTCATAATCATTTTCTATAGTTAGTTCCAAGAATTCCTGGAAGTTCGAAACGAGCAGTAACCGAAACTGACTTGAACGCACAAAAAGTTCATTCGCTATTTGGAAGGCAGACAGCCGAATCTCCGAGTGCTCTTGAGTTAATTGTCTCATAATTAAATGGTATGCATGTTTGACACACTCCTCAGATGACCTGCAAAATGTACATGCATTTTAATTACGTGCCTTGGGACAAAACATAGAACAGTACAGCACAGGAACAGGCCACTCAACCCACCATGTTGAGCTGACCCAGCTAAAAAGCAAATCAAAACCACCCAAGCACTAATCCCTCCTACCTACACCATGTCCATATCCCTCCATATTCTTTACATCCATGTGCCTATCCAAACATCTCCAATGCATTTGCCTCCACCACCATACGAGGCAGTGTATCCCAGGCACCCACAACTCTCCGAGTAAAGACTCAGCCCTCACATTCCCCTTTCACCTTCAATGCATGCTCTCTGGTATTAGACATTTCAACCCTGTGAAACAGATACTCTCTATCCACTCAATCCATGCCTCTCATAAATCTTATAAACCTCTACCAGCTCTCCCCACCCCTCCCAGCCTCTGACACTCCAGAAACCACAAAAGTTTATCCAGCCTCTCGTGACAGCACATGCCCTCTGAACCAGGCAGCCTCCTTGTAAACCCCCTCTGCACCCTCTCCAAAACCTCAACATCCTTCCTATAGTGGGGTGACCAGAACTGTATGCAATACTCCAGATGTGGCCTAACCAGAGTTTTATAAAGTTGCAACATAACCTCCTGACGTTTGAACTCAATGCCTCGACTAATAAGAGCAAGCATTCCATAAGCCTTCTTCACCACCTTATCGACCTGTGTAGCCACTTTCAAGGAGTTAGGAATTTGGATCCCAAGATCTCTCTGCACAGCAACACTGCCCTTAACAGTTCACTGGCTCCTTGTATTTGCCCTACCAAGGAGAAACAGCTCACATTTATCTGGTTAAACTCCAACTGCTATTTCTCTGCCCATATCTGCAACTGATCAATATCGCACTCTATTCCTTGCCAGTCTTCTACACTATCCACAACTCCACTAACCTTGGCATCATCTGCAAACTTACCCACCCATCTACATTTTCATCCAGGTCATTTACATACATCACAAACAGCCGAGGTCCCAGCACAGATCCCTGCGGAACTCCACTAATTACAGACCTCCAGCTCGAATAAGTCCCTTCAACCACTCCCCTCTGTCGTCTATGTGCAAGCCAGCACTGAATCCAAACAGCCAATTCTTCTGGATTACTCTCCCATGAGTGATTTTATCGAGTGCCTTCCTAAAATCGGTGTAGACAACATCCACTGCCCTACCCTCACCAATCTCTCTTGTCAGAGGTCAGAGTAAGAGCAAGATGAGGAATTAAAGTGGCAAGTGACTGGAAGCTCAGCATGTTCTTGACAATTATATTGGGAAGTGCTCTGCAAAGTAGTCATCCAAACTGCATTTTGATTTTCCAGTGTGGTGGTGAAGAAACCACAAGCACTGAATGTGATATAGTACATTTTAGAAAGTGCTAATGAATTGCCATTTCACCTAGGAAGGATTAGTTGAACCCCTCGATGTTGGGAAGGGAAAAGAAGAAATTCATTTGCTCCATTTTAGTGCATTGCACTTAATGACATCTCCATTACTCTGGAGAAACTAAACACAGAGCAAGTGACTGTATTGTAGAACACCTCCAGTGGCCTGTCACTTTAATTCTTTATAAACAAACACAGGAGATTCTGCCATTCTGAACTTCCTATTCTGTTATATTGAGGAAAATTATATGTTGAATTTCACAATTTCTCTATCTTTCTCTCTTTACATGTGTAACTATACTTTATGCTTCAATGCATTTGCTTTTCTGTCTCTCATTGTGCCATTTATTCACAGTAATTGTTATCAGATGAGGAGCATTTGATGTCCCTGAGCCTACTGAAGCCTTTCGATATTGAAAAGCATAGACAGGGAGGATGTGCAGAGGATGTTTCCAATAGTGGGAGAGTACAGGACCAGTGGGCACAGCTTCAGAATAAAAGGACGTCCCTTTAGAACAGAAATGAGGAGGCATGTCCAGTTGGTTCTCGTTGGAACACACTCATCCACACGTCTTGATGATGTCAGCGACAACTGTCATATTCATTTAGATTCAAAGAGGAATCCCTGAATATTGTATAGTCCACCGATTCAAAGCAGAACTATAACCACTCCTCTGCCTCTCTTGACCATACCTTTGTGATCCTCACCACTGGTGCTGCAGTCTTTAGTCTCTGTCTGTACACTAAAAGGACAGCCAAGGTGACCGGACTTCTCCAAAGTGCAGTACAACAGCAACATCAATGAGGTGCTTAGATAGGCCTATGATCATTTGCATCAAATCAAATCAGAGACTATTGTGCTTGGTGTAGCCCGCAACTGCCGCTACACTTCCAGCGGCAACATAGCACGCCCACAACTTACTGACCATAAACGTACGTCTTTGGACTGTGGGAGGAAACCAAAGCACCCAGAAGAAACCCACATGGACATAGGAAAAATGCACAAATGCCTTACAAACAGCAGCAGGGATTCGAACCTCAAGCAGTAATTGCTGATGCTGTAGTGCAATAATGCTAACTGCTACGCTACTTTGCAGGGGCTTAGATAGGAAAGAGTTAAGGGATATACGGGCAAATGTGATTAGTGGAGATAGCTCATCAAACTTGGCAAAGAGGCGGGCTGGAAATGCCTATTTAGAGGTGTATATTTCTGTGGTTGTATGATTCTGTTATACCGGAGCTCATAATGCTAGAAATTACAGACACCATTATGCTGCCCAGCAAAATATACTCCTCCAGCAAACACTGTAACCCAGCAATATACATACTTGCAGATTTTCTTCAGTTCCCTCATCTGTTCTGGATTTAGCGTTTGCTGTCCTGAGGTGGTGAGATCCTCCACCAGCTGAGAAAGCTTCTCCTCCTGCTGTACGTCCATCCCTGCAAAGGAGTAAGAATACAAATACATATAGTATAACATACAAGAGATGCTGGAAACCCACACTAAGTACTGGAGGAACTCAGCAGGCCGGGCAGCATCTATGGAAAAGAGGACAATCGACGTTTTGGGCCAAAACCCCTCGGCAGGACTGGGGGAAAAAAAAGGACGAGGAGTAGAGTTAAAAGGTGGGGGGGGGTGGACAAGGTGTTAGGTGAAACTAGGAGGGGGAGGCTGAAGTAAAGAGCTGGGAAGTTGATTGGTAGCCAAGCCGATGACATGAACATCAATTTCTCGAACTTCCGGTAATGCCTCCCCCCCCCCCTTCACCATTCCCCATCCCCTTTTCCCTCTCACTTCATCTCCTCGAATCACCTCCCTCTTCCCCCCTTTTCCTTTTTCCATGACCTCTGTCTTCTCTTAACAGATTCCCCTTTCTCCAGCTCTGTATCTCTTCCCTCCTCTTTATTTTATTCCCCCCCACCTTCCCAGATTCATCTATCACCTTGTGTTTCTCTCCCCTCCCCGCCACCTTTTAAAGCTACTCATCTTTTTTCCTCCGGTCCTTCTGAAGGGTTTTGGTCCGAAACTGTACTGTACTCTTGACCGTACTCTTTTCCATAGATGCTGCCTGGCCTGCTGAGTACTCCTAGGATTTCGTGTGTGTTGCTTGTATAACATACTTTAGCTTCAGAATTCAATCACTCGCAGAGTTACATTATTATAGCAAATGGGTCACAGGAACATGACCATTTAAAAGCCAATTGAATCAGTATTTGCAAAAAAAATGCAGCATTAATTATGATAAGTTAACAGATTGAGCTGGTGCTTTGTAGAGATTACATGTGAAAACTAGGCTATCCTCAAAAGAATACTAGAAACAAAATAATCATGAGGTACACTGGGCTACATTAGTACATTTTTCCTAACAGTTCAATGTACAAGAGTGGTAAATCACAATTAGGTAACAACCTATAGGAGGGAGATAGAACATTTGGCTGCGTGGTGTAATAACAACATCTAAATCAATGTTCATAAGACCAAGGCGAGGGAAGCTTCCTGTAGACTTCAGGAGAGGGAAACCAGAGGTCCATGAGCCAGTAATCATCGGACGATCGAAGGTGAAGAGGATCAGTAACTTTAAGTTCCTGGGTGTCACTATCTCAGAGGACACGTCCTGGACCCATCACATAAATATATTTGAGAAGAAAACACAACAGTGCCTCTACCTCTCCTGGAATCTGTGTATCATCAAAAACTTTAGCAGACTCCCATAGATGTGCGGTGGAAAGTGTGCTGACTGGCTGCATTACTGGTATGGGAACACTAATGCCTTTGAGCAGAAAACCCTAGAAAATGCAGTAGATTCAACCCAGTACAGCACAGGTAAAACCCTCCCAACCATTGAGCACATCGACGTGAAACATTGCTGTAGAAAAGCAGCATCCATCATCAAAGATCCTCACCACCCAGGCCATGCTCCTTTCTCACCACTACCATCAGGTGGAAGGTACAGGTGCCTCAGGACTCTCCACCAGGTTCAAGATCAATCACTACCCCTCAGTCTCCGGGCTCTTGAACAAAGGAGGATAACTTCATTCACTTAAGGACTCTTATCTTGTAATTTCATGCTGGTTGTCAACACTGCACTTGCACAGTTTGTTGTCTATTGTTTACATTTACTGTTCTATAGATTTGCTAAGTATGCCCATAGAAGAAGAATCTCAGTGTTGTATGTGGTGACATGTATGTGCTCTGATAATAAATTTTACTTTGAACTTTAGATATATAGTACTTTTTTTAATACTCAGATCAATTGAATATTTACCTTAGGCCTGAATGGGTTTCACAACACAAACATTGAAGCAGCTCAGCACAGTGACAAATACTGTACATCCAGTAAGAATGCAAAAGAAACTTCCCAAAATAGAAAATACGGTACAACTCTGATAATCCACACCTTACAATTCGGCAATTCTAAAGGTTCAGCACTTGAATCATCAGGTAAGATCTGTGGCGTCCTCTTCAACTCACTGGGACACTGGTTTTGAAGCTGCCTTCCAACTCCATTTCTCGTAATCTCATTAAATTTACAAGAATCTCTCGAAATTTAATATAGCGCCCTATGACAACTACAAAAAAGGAGTTAAGGGTGTTTTAGGGATTTTAAAAGGAATTAAATCCGACAATTTAGAATATCACCCAGTCTGCGCTATCGAACCCTAGGTACTTCAAATAATCGGTTTTATTGTATACTAAATTGAAATACAATTGTCGCTTCGTAGTCAGGCTATTCACTGTTCTGTAGTGTGGCGAAGTGTACGAGTCTGTGGTGGCCAGTGCTATCATGTTTGCTGTTGTGTGCTGGGGCAGCAGGCTGAGGGTGACAGACACCAACAGAATCAACAAACTCATTCGTAAGGCCAGTGATGCTGTGGAGATGGAACTGGACTCTCTCACGGTGGTGTCTGAAAAGAGGATGCTGTAAGATGCATGCCATCTTGGTCAATGTCTCCCATCCACTACATAATGTACTGGGTGGGCACAGGAGTACATTCAGCCAGAGGCTCATTCCTCCAAGATGCAACAAAGAGCGTCATAGGAAGTCATTTCTGCCTGTGGCCATCAAACTTTACAACTCCTCCCTTGGCGGGTCAGACATCCTGAGCCAATAGGCTGGTCCTGAACTTATTTCATAATTTACTGGCATAATTTACATATTACCATTTAACTATTTATGTTTCTATTACTATATTATTTATGGTGCAACTGTAACGAAAACCAATTTCCCCCGGGATTAATAAAGTATGACTATGACATTTCTTGAGGCTACAGGAAGGTGAGAGGGTCGCAGGTGAGATAGAATAACAAACAATTTGCTGAAGGAACAGAGTTTGTAGGGAAAATTAATTGTCGACATTTCGTTTCGAAACCTTGCATTAAGGTCGCAAACCCTAGACTTTCCACTATTATTTGAACTTTTCGAGAGGCTTGTTAAAACTTACCTCTGTGACCAAGCAAGTGACAAGTGTCCTAGAGTTGGGTCGGGAATCACTTTGATATGGTAACACTACCAAAATGAAGCGCCTTCGCCATGTTACTGTAGATGATGTAAACAGTCAGCAATCGGATTAAAATTAAGTCACAGTGTACATCATGGAATTGCGTTCACCATCGCAGCTGGTCATCAGAGATCACACAGGGGCACTGGCCCCGAACCCAACTTCAACTTGCACCGGCCTGAGCCGTACGGCTGAATGACACCGACCGTGGCCAATCGGAATCGAAACATTTACACGGACGCCACAGTAATCACCAATCAGATGGGCACGTCAGCCATCTGGGCGGGACTTCCTGGCTAGCTTCCTGTTGGTGAAGGGAGTGGTTGGGGTCCTGCTCCTTACCCCTCTCTGATTTAACTTGCGGAGATTTGGGTAACTACTGGGTGATCCCGATGGATTTAGGTTTTAACATGCACAGGTTGTGTAGGTTCAAGCCGTATGCTATCTTGAATTTACGTCCCAGCCGCAGCTCCTATAATAAGACCGGGGGCAAGGCTGCCGCTGTTGTGCGGCGGTGCCTGGGGTTTAGGGTAAAATGTAAAGGCCAGGTTGCGTCCCACTTTTAAAGTATGCTTTGTGCTTTTACTCGTGTTGAAGAAGTCTTCAGTTACACCGATTTAGTAACACAGAAAGTAATGGTATTGAAACTGACAGGACTATTGTTGAGCAGAAGATAATCGACTTAAAAACAATTTATTGTAAAAATTACATAACCCTTACGTAAGACACTACAGCACAGTACAGACCCTTCAGTCCATGATTTTGTGCCTACCTTTAACTTACTCCAAGATTAAGCTAACGCCTTCCCGTTTAGTCCTCCAGTTTTCTTTCATCCATATGCTAATAATCTAGAAATATCTTTAATTTCCCAAGTGTATCTTCCTCTATCATCACCCCTGGCAGCATGTACCATGAACCCACCATTGCTGTAGAAAGTCTATTTCTGACATTCCCACCATACTTTTCTCCAAACAGGTTAAAATTGTACACCTTCGTTGTAGCCATTGCCAATCTAGGGGAAAGGTGATGGCTGGCCACTCTGTCTTACACACCTCTCATCCTCCTTCACTGCAAAGAATGAAGCCCTTGCTCTCTCTTCCTTTCCACATGAGATATGTTCTCTAATCCAGGCAGCACCCTGCACCCTTTCTCAAGCTTCCACATCCTTCCTATAATGAGGCAACCAGAAATGAACACACTGACAAATAGAGTTCAACCCAGGTAAGTGTGAGGTGGTTTATTTTGTTAGGTCAGATATGATGGCAGGATATGGTATTAATGGTAAGACTCTTGGCAGTGTGGAGGATCAGAGGGATCTTGGGGTCTGAGTCCATAGGACACTCAAAGCTGCTGCGTAGGTTGACTCTGTGGTTAAGAAAGCATACGGTGTATTGGCCTTCATCATTCGTGGGATTGAGTTTAGGAGCGGAGAGGTAATGTTGTAGCTATATAGGACTCAGGTGGAGTACTGTGCTCAGTTCTGGTTGCCTCACTATAGGAAGGATGTGGAAACCATAGGGTGCAGAGGAGATTTACAAGGATGTTGCCTGGATTGGAGAACATGCCTTATGAGAATAGATTGAGTGAACCTGGCCTTTTTTCCTTGGAGCGACAGAGGATGAGAGGTAACCTAATAGAGATATATAAGATGATGAGAGGCATTGATCGTGTGGATGGTCAGAGGCTTTTTCCCAGGGCTGAAATGGCTAGCACGAGAGGGCACAGTTTTAAGGTGCTTGGAAGTAGGTACAGAGGAGATGTCGGGTAACTTTTTTTACGCAGAGAGTGGTGAATGTGTAGAATGGGCTGCTGGTGGAGGCGGATACGATAGGGTCTTTTAAGAGACTCCTGGACAGGTACATGGAGCTCAGAAAAATAGAAGGCTATGGGTAACCCTAGGTAATTTCTAAGGTAAGGACATGTTTGGCACAGCTTTGCAGGCTGAGGTGCCTGTATTGTGCTGTAGGTTTTCTATGTTCTAACTCCCAAGTGTGGTCTAACCAGAGTTTTATAGAGCTATAACATTACCTCGCTGCTCTTGAACTCAATTCCCCTATCTAATGAAAGCCAACACACCATGTGTCTTCTTAACCACACTACCAACTTGCACAGCAGCTTTGCGGGATCAATGAAACTAGACCCCAGAGTACAGGATTAATGGCAGGGTTCTTAGCTCTGTCCTTCCACGCTGCTAAGAATCATGACATTAACCCTACATTCTGTCTGCTATCTCAACCTTCCAAAGAGTATCATTTCACACTTTTCTGGATTGAACTCCATCTGCCATTTCTCAGCTAATGTCCTGTTGTAACCTATGACAACCTTCTACACGCTCCACAACAGCACCAATCTTTACATCATCTACAATCTTACTAATGCATCCTTCCACTTCCTCATCCAAGTCATTTATAAAAATCACAAGAAGCAGGGTCCCAGGACAGAGCCCTGTGGAACACCTCAGGTTACTGATCTCCAGGAAGAATACACTTCATCTGCCACCACTCGCTGCCTTTTTTGGGCCAGCCAGTTCTGAATACACACAGCCAAGGTTTATATTTTGAACAGATTTGCATCGATGTGCAGAACAGTGCTTAGCACTGTTTCTCTGTATGTGTAACATTGACCAACCAATTATGCAGTCTTATCTGGAATAAGAAGAGCATGAAAGATAGGCAGCAATAGCCACATTGCCTCTTTAGCTTCAAGCATCATTGACAGTCTGATGTTACAGATCTGTCAAAAATATGACAGATTGATCTTTACTTAAAGAGCATTTTTCTTCTTATTCTCCATAACCCTTGGTTCCTCTACAAATCAAAAATCTTTCTAGCCTTGGATACATTTCAATGTTTGAGAAACAGATCTGTCTTTAGGGCAGCCTTCCACAATCTTTAATCTCTAATTAAGTCAAGTCAAGTCACTTTTTATTGTCATTTCGACCATAACTGCTGGTACAGTACACAGTAACAACGAGACAACGTTTTTCAGGACCATGGTGCTACGTGAAACAATACGAAAACTACACTGAGCTACGTAAAAACAACACAAAAACTACACTAGACTACAGGCTTGCCCAGGACGCATTATTTAACAATATTCTGCTTTTCTATTCCTATAAAAGTTGTTACGTTCATCACATGCGAGAGGAACTCAGCAGGCCAGGCAGCGTTTTGTGTGTGTGTGGCTTGGATTTCCAGCATCTACAGATTTTCTCTTTCTTTACATTCATCACATTATGGTTCTTTCTGCTCATTTTTCTAGTATTTTTTAATGTAATGATAATGAAGTTACAGTTTTTGCTCCAATGTTCTATTGGATGCTAGTTAGTGTCATTTCCTGTGAAGGCCTATTTGTTTTAATTGTCTGTCTTTGTCTTATTTCCCATTATCACTTCCCTTCTATTTTTGTGAGATAGGAACTTAGGTATTCAACTCTTTAATTAGTAATAGAAAATCTGATCATTTTTAAAAATAATTTTTGTTACCTTACTCTGGAAAAACAAATCAGAGGGAGGAAATCCGGTGGTACAAAAAAGTTTGTGAACCCTGTAGAATTTTCTCTATTTCTGCAAAAGTATGACCTGAAATGTGATCAGATCTTCACGTAAGTCCTAAAACTAGATAAGGAGAACCCAATTAAACAAATAACACAAAAACATTATACTTATTCACTTATTTCTTCAGACAAATGACCCAATATTGCATGTATTTGTTGGAAAAAGTATGTGAACCTTTGCTTTCGGTAACTGGTGTGACCTTCCCTTGTACAGCAATAACTTCAACCAAACGTTTCCGATAACTGTTCGTCAGTCCTGCACATCATCTTGGAGGAATTTTAGGCCATTCCTCCTTACAAAACTGCTTCAACTCTGGAATATCGGTGGGCTTCCTTGCATGAACTGCTGAGTTCCTCCAGCATTTTGTGTGTGTTCCCCACTAAATACACAGTGGATTCCAGTTAATTGGGACACATCAGGTCCAATACATTTTGGCTCAATTAAGTGGCTGTCCCAAAGTAGCTGAACTTTCATGGAAGTAGTTAAAAAGGTATAAAAAAGGCAAACTGAGTAACAATTCATGCATTTAAATAAAATACAGAACAGACAGGAACTCTAGCAATAGTACTACATTTTTTAAAAATGGTGTATTAGTTCCTAATAGTTATCAACAGTGGAATTCATCCAATGTATGCAATGATCAAAATCAGTGCTGACACCTCGTGCAAATAGTGAACTGCCTTTATACAATGCAATCAATGATTGCATTATCCAAATCTTCTTTTTCATTGTAACATTCAGGATGATTGTTGATACCTTCAAATTCTCCATATTACCTAACTTGTTGAAGTAGTGAAATCATTTCATTTTCACTCGTGGCCATTTCTGGCATCTCCAGCCTGAATGCTTGAAACCATAGTGAGTAAAACGGTTTGGAATTGTCTTATTACTTATTTTTCACTAATTAGCAGTGACAAATATCACTGTTTGTTGAACACAAGCACACACAAATAACACTATTTAAAAATAGTGTCCTGACGAAGGGTCTCGGCCTGAAACATCGACTGCATCTCTTCCTAGAGATGCTGCCTGGCCTGCTGCATTCACCAGCAACTTTGATGTGTGTTGCTTGAATTTCCAGCATCTGCAGAATTCCTGTTGTTTGCCTATTTAAAAATTGTTCACTCTAAGCACAGTGAATGGGTCTAATGGCCACTCAAGTGTGTGCAACTGACACTAGTTAGAACCTGCTCGGCAACCGTCTCCTGTTCTAATTAAGCAGTATAGTGTCCCAAATAAACAGACGACACAAATGTTGGTGGTGTTGTAGATAGTGTAGAGGGTTGTGGAAGATTGCAGAGAGACATTAATAGGATGCAGAAGTGGGCTGAGAAGTGGCGGATGGAGTTCAACCCTGAAAAGTGTGATGTGGTACACTTTGGAAGGACAAACTCCAAGGCAGAGTACAAAGTAAATGGCAGGATACTTGGTAGTGTGGAGGATCAGAGGGATCTGGGGGTACATGTCCACAGATCCCTGAAAGTTGCCTCACAGGCAGATATGGGGTGTTAGCTTTCATAAGTCGAGGGATAGAGTTTAAGAGTCGCGATGTAATGATGCAGCTCTATAAAACTCTGGTTAGGCCACACTTGGAGTACTGTGTCCAGTTCTGGTCGCCTCACTATAGGAAGGATGTGGAAGCATTGGAAAGGGCACAGAGGAGATTTACCAGGATGCTGCCTGGTTTAGAGAGTATGGATTATGATCAGAGATTAAGGGAGCTAGGGCTTTACTCTTTGGAGAGAAGGAGGATGAGAGGAGACATGATAGAGGTGTACAAGATAATAAGAGAAATAGATAGAGTGGACAGCCAGTGCCTCTTCCCCGGGGCACCACTGCTCAATACAAGAGGACATAGCTTTAAGGTAAGGGATGGGAAGTTCAAGGGGGATATTAGAGGAAAGTTTTTTACTCAGAGAGTGGTTGGTGCGTGGAATGCACTGCCTGAGTCAGTGGTGGAGGTAGATAAACTAGTGAAGTTTAAGAGACTACTAGACAAGTATATGGAAGAATTTAAGTTGGGGAGTTATGTGGGAGGCAGGGTTTGAGGGTCGGCACAACGTTGTGGGCCTCTAATGTACTGTACTATTCTGTGTTCTATGTAAACAAAGGGAATCACAGCAATTTTTGTGATTAGTTTTTGTTCTTTAATAGTTGTCCCAAATAAACGGCTGCCCTGATTAACTGATGACCCAATTAACTGGAATTCACTGTATATGAGATATGTATATACACACACACACATATGTGTGTATGCTGTATATATCTTATTGTAACTTACAATTTATTTATTGCACTGTACTGCTGCAAAACGACAAATTTCATGACATACCTCAGTGATAATCAACCTGATTATGAATACGACATAATCTATTTTGTTTGTCTAGTTCAGTCAACTCCAATTTCACACCTTTGTAATTGCCTTTATTTAACTTCAAGACAGTATATTCAGACCTAAGTTTCTCACTCCCAAATTAAGCGTGAAATTTTCTCATGACAGAATCACACTTTCTCAAAGATTAATCCTTGCCATATTACATGTGGCTAAATCTAAAATAACTATTCCCTGATTGATGCCACATACTTTTTCTGATCCATATGCACATTCACACAATTGCCAGTGTAATTTGTACAATAGATCAACACCTGGAATTATGATACTGTAGCCATTAGTTGAGACTAGATTGCAAGAGAGACAGTACTGGCAGCTCAATATTGTGGGGTCCCATTGTTTTAGACGTGCCAGAGCAGGAGGGATTTAAGGAGGAGGGGTGGTGTTACTAGTCAGGGAAAATGTCCTGGCAGTGCTCAGTCAGAACGGACTGGAAACTGACATCATGAGGTGTTCTGGTTGGAAAGGCAAAATAAAAAAGGTATGACTACATTAATGGAGTTATATTACAGACCACTAAGCAGACTGAATAGATTAACAAATTTGCAGAGAGATCGCAGACAGTTGCAAGAAACATAAGGTTGTTATAGTAGGTGATTTTAACTTTCCACATACTGACTGGGACTTCCATACTGTAAAGGGATTAGATGGCATAGAATTTGACAAATGCATTTGGGAAAGTTTCCTTAATCAGTCTGTAGAAGTCAAAACTTGAAAATGTGTGGTATTTGATCTGCTGTTCAGGAATAAGACAGGGCAGGTGACGGAAGTTTGTGTAGGGGAACACTTTGCAACTAGTGACCACATTGACATTAGTTTCAAAGTAACTTTGCAAATTGATAGATCTGGTCCGCAGCTTGAGATTCTTAAAAGGCCAATTTTGACGATATCAGAAAGAACCTGGCGTCTGAATTGGGACAGGCTGTCTTCTGGCAAAAGTGTACTTGATAAGTGAGAGGCCTTCAAAAGTGAAATTTAAAGAGTACAAAGCTTACATGAGCCTGTCAGAATAAAAGGTAAAGATAATTAGTGTAGGGAACCTTTGTTTTCAAGAGATATTGAGGCCCTTGTTAAGGTAAAAAAGGAGGTGCATAGCAACAAATGGGGTGCTTATGGAGTATAAGAAATGCAAAAGAACACTTCAGAAAGACATCAGGAGGGCTAAAAGGAGGCATCAGGTTGCCCTAGTAGACAAGATGAAGGAGAATCCCAAGGAATTCTACAGATATGTTAAGAGCAAAAGGAAGACCAGACTGGTAATCCACGTGTGGAGCTAAAATAAATGGACTAGATTTTAAATGAATTCTTTGCATCTGTATTTACTCAGGAGATGGACACAGAGTCTATAGAAGTGAGGCAAAGCAGCATCGACTTCATGGACCCTGCACAGATTACAGAGGAGGAGGTATTTGCTACCCTGAGGCAAAGCAGGGTGGATAAATCCCCAGAGCCTGACAAGGTGTTCCCTCAGACCTTACGGGAAGAAAGTGCAGAAGCTGTTGGAGCCCTTGCAGAGGTAGTTAAATCATGCTTAAGGACAGGTGAGGTACTAGAGGATTGGAGGATAGCCAATGCTGTTCTATTGTTCAAGAAAGGCTCTAAAAATAAACCAGAAAATTTTAGACCAATGAGCCTGACATCAGTAGTTGGAAGGTTATTGGGAGGTATTCTGAGGGACCAGGTATATAAGTATTTGGATAGACATGGTCTGATTAAGGATAGTCAGCATTGCTTCATGCGTGATAGGTCATGTCTAACTAACCTTATAGAGTTTCTCAAGGAAGTTACCAGGAAAGCTGACGATGGCAAAGCCGTGCATGTTGCCTACATGGACTTTAGCAATGCCTTTGTTGAGGTCCCACATGGGAGGTTGGCCAGGAAGGCTCGGATTTCAGGATGAGGTAGTAAATTGAATTAGCTATTGGCTTTATGGGAGAAGCCACAGAGTTTTAGTAGATGGTTGCATCTCTGACTGGAGGCCTGTGACTAGTGAAGTGCAGCAGGGAATGGTACTGGGTCCATTATTGTTTGTCGTCTATATCAATGAACTGGATGATAATGTGATTAAATGGATCAGCAAATTTGAGGATGACATAAAGATTGGGGGTGCAGTGGACAGCATGGAAGGCTATCATGCCTTGCAGTGGGATCTGGGCCAGCTAGGCAAATGGGCTGTAAAACGGCGGATGGAATTTGATGCAGGCAAGTGCAGGTGTTGCATTTTGACAGGACCAATCAGGGTAGGCCTTACACAATCAATGGTAGGGCACTGAGGAGTGTGATAGAACAAAGGGATCTCAGAATACAGGTCCATAATTTGTTAAGAGCAGTGTCATAGTTGATAGAGCCATAAAGAAAGCTTTTAGCACATTGGCCTTTGTAAGTCAAAGTATTGAGTACAGGAGATGAAACGTTTGAAATTGTATAAGACATTGGTGAGGCCTAATATTGAGTACTGTGTGCACAAAGGTTGAAAGAGTACAAACAAAATCTACAAGGATTTGCCAGGAGGACCTGAGTAATAAGGAAAGATTGAATAGGTTAGGACTTTATTCCTTGGAATGTCGAAGACTGGGAGGAGATTTGATAGAGATATACAAAATTATGAGGGTATAGATAGGGTAAATACAAGCAGGCTTTTTCCACTGATGTTGGGTGGGACTGCAAACAGAGGTTATGGGTTAAGGGTGAAAGGTGAAAAGTTTAAAGGGAATATGAGGGGGAAACTTCTTTACTCAGAGGGTAATGAGAGTGTAAAATGACCTGCCAGCACAAGTGATGCATAAAAGCTGGATTTTAACATTTAAGACAAGTTTGGATAGGTACATGGATGGTAGGGATATGGAGGACTATGATCCGGTGCTGGTCGAGGGCAGTAGACAGTTAAAATGGTTTGGCACAGATTAGAAGGGCCAAAGGGCCTGTTTCTGTCCTGTACTGCTCCATGATTCCATGAGGTTAAAGTCATCCATGATAATTTCAGGTTCCTGTTATTTCCTAAATTAAACTCTGACTGGACAGTTCGCACCAATGATTTCTTTCCCTTTTTATCTCTTCATACTATCTAAACTGATTCCACATTTTGGCCTTTTCTCAGTCAGCTTTGTTACTTTTTCAGTAATTAATTTAATCCTTTATTAATTGATCTACTTTATCTTTACACTCATTTCTTCCAAAACGTATGGTATCGCAGAATATTTAGTTCCTAGCCTTGGTCACCTCGTGATCACAACGTAATAGAATCAGCTGATGCTGATTTTTATTTGTCCCGTCAGTTGTGTCTTGTTATGAATGCTGCATGAATTCAGATGAAGAGCCTTTTTTTTCGTTTTCTGCACTTTTCTTTACGCTCACTATATTTGCATCTGCACTCAGAAGGCATCACCCTAGTGCCCTAAAATAACGATGAGTTGCAGTGCAGGATGAAGACCTAGAAGTGCCGTGACAATAAATTTTGTCTCAATATCAGCAAAACAAAAGACCTGGTCATTGATTTCAGGCAGGGGATGGTGCACATACTCCTGTTGAAGCAGGGGTGCTGAGGTTGAGAAGTTTGAGAGTATTTAAGTTTCCAAGAGTGAACAGCACCATAGCCTATCCTGGAGTAACCACAGTCAAGAAAGCTCACCGGCATTTCTTACTCAAGAGAATAAAACATTTTGTCCCGCCCATTTGACCTTCACCAATTTTTGTCAAAGCACCACAGAAAGCATCCTTTCTGGATGTATCACATATTGGTATGGCAACTACTGTGCCTGAGACCACAAAAAATTCATCAGACCAATCGGAATCAGGGGAAAGCTAGTTCTGAAAAGTTGTGCGTGTGCCTTCAGGCTCCTGTACCACCTCCTTAGTGGTAGCATTGAGAAAAGGGCATGTCCTGGGCGCTGGGGGTCCTCAATGATGGATGCCAACTTTTTAAGGCATGATCTTTTGAAGGTGTCCTCAATGAGGATTGGAATAGAATGAGGGCGCAGATAAATGCATGGCTGAAGAATTGGAGCAGGGGGCAGGGATTCAGATCTATGGATAATTGGGAACTCTTCTGGGGCAGGTGGGACCTGTACAAATGGGACGGGTTGCACTTGAATCCGAGGCGGATCAATGTTCTTGTGGGCAGATTTACCAGAGCTGTTGGGAATGATAGAGCTGAGGATGAGCCAGCAGGATTACAAGTAGATGATGGGTGTAATATGAATGTAAGGAAGGACAAGCCAATGATTGGGTACAAATGCAGACACAGCATACAGTTAAATTGTACCACAGAGGCAAAACTCAAAAGAGCGAAGAATACAGGACTGAAGGTGCTGTATTTAAATGCGCATAGCATTTGAAATAAGGGTGGACGAACTTGTGGTGCAAATAAAGATTGGTTGGTACGACATTGTGGACATCACTGAGTCACGGCTGAAAGAAGGCCATAGTTGGGAGCTTAACATCAAAGGATACACTTTCCATCGAAAGGACAGGCAGGATGGCATAGGCGGAAGTGTGGCTGGGTTGGTAAGAGATGGAATTATACCTTTGGAAAGAGGTGGCACAGGGTCAGAGAATGCTGAATCTTTGTGGGTGGAGTTAACAAATTACAAGGGTAAAAAATCATTATAGAAATCATATATAAGCCTCCAAATAGTAGCCAAGAGGTGGGGTGAGATTGCAAAGGAAGCTGGAGAAGACATGTAATAAGGGTAATGACACAATTGTAATGGGGGACTTTAATATGCATGGGGATTGGGAAAATGAGGTTGGTGTTGATCGCAAAAGAGAGCATTTGTTGAATACCTATGAGGTGGCTCTTCAGAGCAGCTTGTGCTTGAGCCTTCTCGGGGAAAGGCTATCTTAGCTTGGGTGTTGTGTAATAATGCAGATCTTATTAGGGAGCTTAACGTAAAGGAATCCTTAGGAGGCAGTGATCATACTATGATTGAATTCATACTGCAATTTGAGAGGGAGAGGCTTAACTCACATGTATCAATATCTCAATGGAATAAAGGGAATTACAGAGGCATGAAAGAGGAGCTTGCCCAGTTGGGCTGGAGGAGGATACCAGTCGGGATGATGGCAGAGCAGAGATGGCTGAAGTTTCTGGGATTAGTTCACAAGGCGCAAGATAGACATGTCCCATAGAGGAAGAAGTTCTCCAATGGCAGGTGTAGGCAACTGTTGCTGACAAAAGCCAAGGAAAAGGCATATAAGATGGCAAAAGAGAGTGGGAAGTTGGATGGTTGGGAAGCTTTTAAAATCCAACAAAAGGCAACTAAAAAAGCTATAAGAAGGGTAAAGATGAGACATGAGGGCCGACTAGCCAATAATATAAAGCAGGATACCGGAAGTTTTTTTAGTTATATAGTGAGTAAAGGACAGGTGAGAGTTGATATTGGACCACTGGAAAATGATGCTGATGAGGTAGTAATGGGGGACAAAGAAACGGCAGATGAACTTAATGGGTACCTTGCATTTGTGTTCACTGTGGTAGATACCAGATGTATGCCAGTGATTCATGAGTGTCAGGGAGCAGGAGTTTGGGCCTTTGCTATTACAAAGGAAAAAGTGCTAGGCAAACTCAAAAGGTCTTAAGGTGGATAAGTCACCTGGGCCAGATGGACTACATTCCAGAGTCCTAAGAAAGATTGCTGAAGAGATAATGGATGCATTGGTCATGATCATTCAAGAATTACTTGATTCTGGCATGGTCCCAGAGGGCTGGAAGATTGCAAATGTCACTCCACATTATGTAGTAGAAAGGCAAAAGAAAGGAAATTATAGGCTAGTTAGTCTAGCCTCAGTGGTTGGGAAAGTGTTGGAGTCTATCATTGGATGAGGTTTCAAGGTACTTGGAGACTAATGATAAAATAAGTCAAAGTCAGCACAGTTTCTGTAAAGGGAAATCTTGCCTGACAAATCTTTTAGAGTTCTTCGAGGAAGTAACAAGCAGAGTGGACAAAAGGAGAGGCAGTGGATGTCATTTACTTGGATTTTCAGAAGGCGTTTGATAAGGTGCCACACGTCAGGCTGTTTAACAAGATAAATCCTTTGGTGTTACAGGAAAGATATTGGTATGAATAGCAGAATAGCTGACACGCAGGAGGCAGCAAATGAGAATAAAAGGGGCCTTTTCCGGTTGGCTGCTGGTGACTAGTGGTATTCCTCAGGAGTCAGTATTGGGACCACTGTTTTTCGCATTGTTTGTCAGTGATTTAGATAATGGAATTGATAGCTTAGTGGAAAGCTTGTGGATGATACGAGGATAGGTGGAGGGGTAGGTAGTGCTGAGGAAGCAATGCAATTGCAGCAGGAATTAGACAAATTGGAAGAATGGGCAAAAAAGTGGCAGTTGGAATACAGTGTTGTGAAATGTATGATAATGCATTTTGGTAAAAGGAACAATAGTTAGCTAAATGGGAAGAAGGTTCAAACATCATAGGTGCAGAGGGACTTGGGAGTCCTCGTGCAAGACTCCCAGAAGGTTAATTTACAGATTGAGTCTGTGGTAAAGAAGGCAAATGTAATGTTGGCACTTATTTCAAGGGGAATAGAATATAAAAGCAAGGAAATAGTACTGAGCCTTTATAAGACAGTGGACAGGCTGCACTTGGAGTATTGTCAACAGTTTTGGGCCCCATATCTTAGAAAGGATGTGTTGTCATTGGAGAGAGTCCAGAAGAGATTCATGAGAATGATTCTGGGAATGAAGGGGTTAACATATGAGGAGCATTTGACAGCTTTAGGCCTGTACTCACTGGAGCTCAGAAGAATGCAGAGGGATCTTATTGAAACCAACCAAATGTTAAAAGGACTAGATAGGGTGGATGTGGAGAGGATGTTTCCTATGGTGGGGTATCCAGAACTAGAGGACACAGTCTCAAAGATGAGGGGTCGCCCTTTAGAACAGAGGTAAGGAGGAATTTTTTTAGCTAGAGAGTAGTAAATCTGTGGAATGTTCTGCCATAGACTGCGGTGGTAGCCAAGTCCGTGGGTATATTTAAGGCAGATCTTGGTCATTTCCTGATCAGTCAGGGCATCAAAGGACATGGTGAGAAGGCAGGTGTATGAGGTTGATTGGGATTTGGGATCTGCCATAGTAGAATAGCAGAGCAGACTCGATGGGCTGAATGGCCTAATTCTGCTCCTATGTCTTATGGTCTTATAGTCTTAATACTGTGGAGGCTGGTGCCCTTGATGGAGCTGACTGAGTTTACAACTTTCTGCAGCTTTTTCTGATCCTGTGCAGTGGCCCCTCCATGCAAGATGGTGATGCAATCAGTTAGAATGCTCTTCACAGTACATCAATAGAAAGTTGCAAGAGCCTTTGCTGACTTACCAAGTCTCCTCAAACTCCCTAATGAAATATAGCCCCTGTTGTGCCTTCTTTGTAAATGCATCAATATGTTACGCCCAGGATAGATCATCAAAGATTTTGATGCACAGGAATTTGAAACTGTTCACTCTTTCCACTGCTGATCCCTCAATGAGACAGCTGTGTGTTCCCTTGACTTCCCTTTCCTTGAGTTCACAATCAATTCCTTGGTCTTACTGACAACTGCAAGTTTGTTGTTACGACACCACTCAACCTGCTGATCCATCTCGCGCAAGTATGCCTCTTTATCACCATCTGAAATTCTGCCAACAATAGTTGTCTTGTTGGCAAATTTATAGATGGCGTTTGAGCAGTGGGCTAAGCACACATCCTTGAGGTGCTCTAGTGTTGATTGCCAGTGAGAAGGAAGTGTTATTTTTGATCCACGCAGACTGTAGTCTTCTGGTGAGGAAGTCGATCCAGTTGTAGAGGAAGGTGCAGAATGCCAGGTTTTGGAGCTTGTTGATTAGAACTGAGGGTACAATTGTGTTGAGCAGTGAGCTGTAATCAATAAATGGCAGCCTGACATAAGTATTGCAGTTGTCCAGGTGATCCAAGTGTAAACAACTTTATCACAAGTAGAGAGCCAGTGAGGTTGCACCTGCTGTAGACATGTTGTGGTTAAAGACAAATTACAATGTGTCCCTGTCTTTGCTGAATCAGGAGTTGATTCTAGATATGACCAAACTCTCAAAGCACTTCATCACAGTATACATTATGTGATAGTCATTGAGGCAGCTCACACTGTAATTCTTGGTCACTGGTATGATTGTTGCCCTTTTGAAGCAGGTGAAGCCCTTTCAGAACTTCCATCTGTAGCAGGGAGAGATTGAAGATGCCCTTGAACACTCCCGACAGTTGTTTGGTGCCGATTTTCAGTGCACTACCAGGTACACCATCAGGACTTGATGGCTTGAGAGGGTTTGCCATCATGAAAAGATGTTTTGACACAGGCCTCCAAAACAGAGATCAGAAGGTCACCAGATGCTGCAGGGATTCACACAGGTGTAGTTTTATTCTCCCTTTCAAAGCATGCATGAGAGGCATTGAGCTCATCTGGGAGAGAAGCATCACTGCTGTTCATGATGGTAGGTTTCACCTTGCAGGAAGTAATAGCCTGAAAACCCTGCCAGAGCCGATATGCATCTGATTCCATCTCTATATTCAATCAGAATTGGTTTTCTCTCTTAAAACAGCCTTCCGTAGGTCTTTGCTGGCCTGCTTGTATAGTTTTGTTTTGCCAGTCTTGAATGCCACAGATCTAGCCTTCAGCAAACTACAAATCTCCTGGTTCATCCGTGGGTTTTGGTTTGAGTACATCCAGTATGTTCTTGAAGGCACACACTCATCCACACAGGTCTTAATGAAGTTGGTGACAACTGTGGTATATTCATTCAGATTCGAAGATGAATCCCTGAATATTGTCCAGTCCACCAACTCAAAGCAGTCCTGTAAGCGCCCCTCCACCTTTCTTGACACACCTTCTTGGTCCTCATCACTGGTGCGGCAGTCTTTAGTCTCTACCTATACGGCGGGAGTAGAACTACAGCCAAGTGATCAGACGTTCCAAAGTGTGGGCGTGGGATGGCACAGTGAGTGTTTTTGATACTTTATACTTTATACTTTCTTGTCGCCAAACAATTGGCACTAGAACGTACAATCATCACAGCGATATTTGATTCTGCGCTTCACACTCCCTGGATAACAAATATTAAATATTATAAATATTTAAAATAGTTAAAATTAGTAAATATTAAAAATTTAAATTATAAATCATAAATAGAAAATAGAAAAATGGGAAGTAAGGTAATGCAAAAAAAACCGAGAGGCAGGTCCAGATGTTTGGAGGGTACAGCCCAGATCCAGGACAGGTTCCGTTCCGCAGTCTTATCACAGTTGGAAAGAAGCTGTTCCCAAATCTGGCTGTATGAGTCTTCAAGCTCCTGAACCTTCTCCCGGAGGGAAGAGGGGCGAAAAGTGTGTTGGCTGGGTGGGTCGTGTCCTTGATTATCCTGGCAGCACTGCTCCGACAGCGTGCGGTGTAAAGTGAGTCCATGGACGGAAGATTGGTTTGTGTTATGTGCTGCGCCGTGTTCACGATCTTCTGCAGCTTCTTTCGGTCTTGGACAGGACAACTTCCATACCAGGTTGTAATGCACCCTAGAAGAATGCTTTCTACGGTGCATGTATAAAAATTAATGAAGGTTTTAGGGGACAGGCCAAATTTCTTTAGCTTTCTCAGGAAGTAAAGGCGCTGGTGGGCCTTCTTGGCAGTGAACTCTGCTTGGTTGGACCAAGTCAGGTCATTTGTGATATTGACTCCAAGGAACTTAAATGATGGTGGTCTAACAGTGGTTGGTTGTGTTGTTGTCATGTCCCAGTCCATGAAGTCTGCATTCCGGTTCACGCTCCGGTCAGTAGACTCAGGACTCCAGGTCTTCCAGCTGTTCTTTGTTTTGGTTGGGTTAGTCATAAGCACCCGATTCCCATCTTGGGGTTTGGAATATAAGTGGCCTAGGGGTCATGTGTGGGCGGCTGGTTTGTCTTGTCAAGATTTCCTGGGAGCAACCAGCCGGTGGAAGGCTGGGACGGCCACTTGCCATCTTTGGGCCGCGTTGGAGAACCATCGCTTCATGGAGCCTCACTATCGGTAGTCGGAGATGTCTTTGCGGTATGGATTCGGCTGTTTCCTAGGCCAGCTGAGTGGCTGTCAGCCACTCCGAGCTAGGTAGGGATCCGGCTGTTTCTGTAGCCAGCTAAGGTTGCTGGCCATAACTGCGACTCGGAGCAACCCCAATGCAGAGATGGAACTGTCTGTCGTTCTTTGGTGTTTGTCTCTTCTTGGCCTCGCCTCCATGGGGTAAGTCAGGCTGTTCTGCCATTGCCCTGCCGGGGGATCTGTCTTGTCTTGTTCTTGCCCCCGTGGGGTAAGTCAGGCCGTTCCGCCGTTGCCCTGCGGGGGAATCTGTCCCACCTTAGTGTGGAGATAAAGTTGAGTCCCGGCTTGTCTAAGGCTAAGTCCCAGCTCTATCTTGATGTACAGTTCCCAGTCTGTCTCCGAACTCCAGCCTCCGAGTTATCAGCCTCCGCATTCCAATACCCAAGACCCCAGCCTGTCTCCAAGCTCAAGCCTCAAGACCCCAGCCTCAAGCCTCAAGACTCTAAACCCCAGCTACGTCCTGTCCTTGCCTAGCTCTGGGGTCCAAGCCGGAGGCAAGATCAAGGTTTTGTGTCCTTGTCCAGTCTCTGGCTCGGAGCCCAAGCCCAGGCTGCTAGTTCATAGTTCCTTGTCCGGTTTCCCTTTTTCTTGTCCATGTCCTGGCACAGGTCCTGCATCCTAGTCCTGTTCCTAGTACTTTAGTGTCTGTGTCTTGCATTTGGGTCTATTCCCAGTGCCCACCTTGTGACAGTTGTCTCCTTTTGTTCCATAGGAGATAGGTTGGTGGTAGTTGCTAAGAGTTTCAGGATGCATATTGTATACATTTCTCTGACATTAAATGTACCTATTGAAAGCTGGTGGGGTTGAAACCTCCCACAATGGTAGGGAAGGCATCAGGCTGCACTGTTTTGAGACAGCTGATCACAGTGCTCAGCTCATCCAGTGCCTGCCTGATGTTGTTCAAGAGAACCCAGCTCAGCACATCTTGGAAACCAGCATCCCCTTCATGCACTCCATCTACATTTTTCACTGCATCAGTAAAGCAGTAATCAAAGACCCCCACTTCCCTGGACATTCTCTCTTTTCCTCCCTCCCACTGGGGAGAAGATACAAAAGCCTAAAAGCATGGAGCACCAGGCTTCAGGACAGCTTCTATCTCACGGCAATAAAATCTGACCAATGGCTCTTCAGTTAGATTTCTCTCCATTTATGTGACAGTAATTGACTAATTGTAAAAAATATTATCTGTATGTTGATTCTATTGTCACATATGTACTTTAATAATACTATTTAATATCTCACTCACAGTATATCTAACAAGCAGTATCAGTCTTTCATTAATTTAACTTCATTAATTGCCTCAATGTTTAACTAATTAGCCATCATCAGTATTTTCTTTGGCAAAGGATTTGAAAATTAGATAGTATAATTAACTAAACTAATAATTAGGGTTTGTTCCCAATTATTTCCTTCCTGCTTTCATTGGAGGATTTCCTTGGCTGTGTGAATTGCTCACAGATTTAAAGACTGGATTACAGTAAATTTCCAAGTTAGTAGGTGGACTGAAATGATCATTGGTATTACAAGGATAACAAAACTGTATGGAAGTAGGTTTTGAAATACTGCATCTCAGCTATAAAATGCATAATTTTAAGTAAAAATGTTCAATTCCATTTATCCATTTTTCCATGAACCTCCTGATGTCATATATTTTGATTGTAACCTCAGAACAGGGAGGTTATGCTGGTTAAGGGGCTGCACAGAGTGTGAAGGTTAGGAAGTTATGAGGTGGTATGGTAGCATTGTGGGTTAGCACCATACTTTACAGCACCAGAGAATTGAGTTCTAGTATGCCACTGTCTAAGGGGTTATCATACGAGGGACACTTGATGGCTCTGGGTCTGTAGATGCTGGAATTCAGAAGGATGAGGGGGGATCTCGTTGAAACCTTTCAAATGTTGAAAGGCCTAGACAAAGTAGAGGTGGGAAGGATGTTTCCCATGGTGGGAGAGTCTAGGACAAGAGGGCACAGCCTCAGGATAGAGGGGCACCCTTTCAAAACAGAAATTCGGAGAAATTTCTTTAGCCAAAGGGTGGTGAATTTGTGGAATTTGTTGCCACATGTAGCTGTGGAGGCCAGGTCGTTGGGTGTATCTAAGACAGAGATTGATAGGTTCTTGATTGGACATGGCATCAAAGGTTACGGGGAGAAGGCCAGGAACTAGGTTTGAGGAGGAGAAAAAAAAAGGATCAGCCATGATTATATGGCGGTGCAGACTTGATGGGCCAGATGGTCTAATTCTGCTGCTATGTCTTATGGTCTTATGGAGTTTGTACATTCTGTCCATGACCCTGTGGATTTCCTCCAGGTGCTTCAGTTTCCTCCCATATTCCAGAGTTGCACAGGTTAGTGTTAGTGAGTTGGGGACATGCTGTGCTGGTGCCAGAAGCATAGCAACACTTGTGGGCTGCCCCCATCACATTCTCGGACTGTGTTGGTTGTTGACACAAACAAACCTTTTCACTGTATGTTTCGATGTACATATGACAAATAAGGCTAATCTTCTTCATCTTCTACTGTATACAAAAATGGGCCAGACTTTGAGTACTATGTACAATTCTGGTCAGCACTTCGTAAGAATGATGGGATTGCAGTGAAGCAGGTGCTGGGGAAATTTATCAAGTTATGTCCAGAACTGAAAAACTGCAGGCATTAGGAAAGATGATTATTTTCTTTTTTCTTAATTTGTGTTATAAATTATATCTTTCCTTGTCCTCTTCTGTTCAAAAGAAAATAAAGAATACTTGGCTCATCATGTTCATGCTGATTTAATCTCAGCATCCTAGTCCTGCATGTCATAGCTCTTCAAGTACATATCCAAGTACTATTTAAACCTAATGAGGGTTTCTGCCTCTACCAACCTTTCAGGCTGTGAGTTCCTGCTTGCTACCAAATTTTGGAAGAAAGCAGTTTTCCTTTTTTCTCCTCTATCCTTTTAAACTGGCAGTTAATCCCTCCACTGGGAACAAAGATCCTTTCTATTTACTCTGTCTGAGATTTTTAAAAAATATCTCAGTTGCGCTTCCTCAATCTTTTCCACTGCTGCCCTCAGGGTAGTGTTCAAACATCCTGTTAAATCTCCTCAGCATCCTCTTCATTGGTTGGGTTGGGTTGTTCTCCAACTTAGGCAATTTATTTGCAAACATTTCATCACCATGCAAGGAAACATCACCAGTGTGCCATTGATTGTTGTGTGTCCTTCGAATACTTGGCCTTTATATACTTTTCAATGAGCTGATTGGATGACATTTTGGAAATTTAATTGTGACGTGAGGAGGAAATCTCATCGCTGATTGCCTGAGTGCGTTATGCTCTGGAATTTTGCCTGCATTGGCTCATAAATAGGATTGAGGTCTACATGTTGTTCACAGATAACCACGTTTCTAGAAATTCTCTTGCATGCCACATGTTCACTTGCATCATGACTTTCACTGACACCCAGTTGAACTTGTGCCCCTCTTGGTCTTCATGGGTAGAGACTAGGGAGAGTTGGTCATGCTGCTTCACAGCCAGTTGATGTTCATGGAGCCTTGTGGAGAGTTTTCTCCCAGTCTGGCCGATGTAATATTTGCTGTGTCCTTGCATTGGATTTTGTAGATCAGATTGGTCTTGTCTAATAGCTTGGTTCATTCCTTTGATCTGCAAAGTACTCTCCTCAACGTTGCTGTTGGTTTATGCGTGACTGAAATTCTATGTTCTTGGAACAGTCGGGCCATCATTTCTGAGATATTTCAAATCCATTTGGTCACTTCTTGGTTGGTGCATTGTCGACCTCGTAGGCATCTTCATATGAAGTTCCACGGGTATCCATTTCGTACGAATACTTTAAAGAGATGTTTCTCCTCCTTGTCCTTTATTTCCACTGTGCTGCAGTGTGTCTCTGTTCTTTGGAACAAAGAAGCCTCATCCAAACTTCTTCCTTCATTCACATTTTTCCTGTAATGTGTTGATCATAATTGTATGCAGTTTCTCATTGTACCATATGAAGATTAAATCCTTAGCATCTGAATTGATTTTTGTTGAAGAAGGTGATTAGTATTATATTGATTTACATTGGTAAATTTCACTTATTCATCATTTGTTCAACTGAATTGTTTAATTAGCATCTGACACATTCCAATGTTTCACTGCTTTTTAAAGGAAATTAGAAAGATTGATGCAGATAGTATAAGGGTTTAGATGATAGAAGATGCCAGAGAAAGATTTTAACATAAGAACAACCAGGACTAGGCTACTGACCGTTCACTGGTCCTTCATGACTGATCTACCATTCAGTGTCAGAGAGTCATAGAGGCATAGAGGAGTACAGCACAGAAACAGAACCTTCGGCCCATCTAGTCCATGCCAAAACGGTTTAAACTGCCTACTCCCATCAACTGGCACCGGGACCATAGCCATCTATGTCTCTACTATCCATGTACCTATCCAAACTTCTCTTGAACGGTGAAATCAAGCTTGCATGCACCACTTGTGCTGGCAGCTCATTCCACACTCTCACAACCCTCTAAGTGAAGAAGTTTCCCCTCATGTTCCGCTTAAACTTCTCACCTTTCAATCTTAACCCATGACTTCCGGTTGCAGTCCCACCCAGCCTTAGTGCAAAAAACCTGCTTGCATTTACCCTATCTATACTCATCATAATTTTGTATACCTCTATCAAATCTCCTCCATACCAGTCATACCCAAGCTAAAAGCTGTGGAGGAACCAGGATATTCGCAGTCTGCTGAGAGCTAGGTCTGTGATATTTAGCACCAGTGATCCAGACCTATACAAGAAGTCTAAGTATGACCTACAGAAGGTTATTTTAAGGGCGAGAAAACAATTCCAATTGAGGTTAGAGATGGAATCGGATGCACGTCAGCTGTGACAGTGTTTGCAGGCCATTATTTCCTACAAAACATAACATAATGAATGGCTGTGATGCTTCACTCCCAGAAGAGCTTAACGCCTTTTGTGCACACTTTGAAAGGGAGAATAAAACTGCACCAGTGTGAATCACTGCAATATCTGGTGACCCTGTGATTTCTACCTCAGAGGCTGACGTCAGAACACCTTTCAAGAGGGTGAATCCTTGCAAGGCATCAGGCCCTGATGGAGTGCATGGTAGGGCTCTGAAAACCTGTGCTAACCCACTGGTGGGAGTACTCAAGGACATCTTCACTTTCTGTTGCAGGCAGGGGTTCCCACCTGCTTCAAAAGGGTGACAATCATATCAGGGTCCAAAAAGAGCAGAGTGAGCTGCCTCAGTGACTCTCTCTCAATTTCACTCACATCTACTGTGATGAAATGCATTGAGACTGCGCAAGGACCTGAACCCACTGCAGTTTGCCTCACCACAATAGGTCTACAGTGGATGCAAACTCACTGGCTCTCTCCTCAGCCTTGGATGATTTGGACAATAGTAATACCTAGGTCAGGCTGCCATTTATTGATTACCTCTCAGAGTTCAAATCAACAAACTCCAAAACCTGGGCCTCTGTACCTCCCTGACTTCCTCACCAGGAGACTACAGTCCGTGCGGATTGGAAATAAGATTTCCTTCTCTTTGACAATCAAAGCCAGTGCTCCTCAAGGATGTGTGCTTAACCCACTGCTCTACTCTCACTACATCTGCGACTGTCAAGTTAGGCACAGCTCAAGTGCCATCTATAAACTTGCTGATGACACACCTATTGTTGGCAGAATTTCAGATGGTGATGAGGGGGTGTATAGGAGTGAGATAGATCAGCTGGTTGAGCAGTATCACAGTAGCAGCCTTGTATCAGTGTTAGTAAGGCAAGGAATTGATTGTGGACTTTGGGAAAGAGAAATCGAGGGAACACACACCAGTTCTCATCGAGGGATCAGGAGTAAAAAGGGTGAGCCCCTAGCTGTCAATATCTCTGAAGATCTATCCTAGGCCCAAAATAATGATGCAATTAAAAACAAGGCTTGACTTCTATATTTTAGTCGGAGTTTGAGGAGACTTGGTATGTCACCAAAGATACTTGCAAACTTCCAAAGATGTACCGCAGACTGCAATCAGACTGGTTGCATCACTGTCTGGTATGGGGGGGGGGCACTGCACAGGATGGGAAGAAGCTGCAGAAAGTTGTAAACTCAGCCAGCTCCATCATGTGCACCAGCATCGAGGAAAGCTTCAAAGGCTGATGCCTCAAAAAAAGTAGCATCCATTATTAGAACCCCCATCACCCAGGATGTACCCTCATCTCATTGCTGCCATCACCCAGGATGTGCCCTCATCTCATTGCTGCCATCACCCAGGATGTGCCCTCATCTCATTGCTGCCATCACCCAGGATGTGCCCTCATCTCATTGCTGCCATCACTCAGGATGTGCCCTCATCTCATTGCTGCCATCACTCAGGATGTGCCCTCATCTCATTGCTGCCATCACTCAGGATGTGCCCTCATCTCATTGCTGCCATCACTCAGGATGTGCCCTCATCTCATTGCTGCCATCACTCAGGATGTGCCCTCATCTCATTGCTGCCATCACTCAGGATGTGCCCTCATCTCATTGCTGCCATCACTCAGGATGTGCCCTCATCTCATTGCTGCCAGCAAGGAGGTGGTACAGGAGCCTGAAGACACACACTCAACATTTCAGGAACAGCTTTTTCCCCTCCACCATCAGATTTCTGAATGGACAATGGATCCATGAACACCACCTCAGGACTTATCCCCTTCTCTTTTGATTCTTCTTATTTATTTTAATTTTCTTTTTTTTTACATGTTTACTTCTTATTGTAATGTATAGATTTTTAAAAAAATTTTGAATTGCAATGTACTGCTGCTGCAAAACAACAAATCTCACAACATATCCCAGTCATATTAAACCTGATTCTGATTCTAACATGAGCACAGTAAAGGGACAGGATAGACCTTTGGATTGAACTGCGTTTATTTCAATGCACAAGTCGTGACCGGTAAAGTGGATGAATTCTGGGTGTGGATTAGCACTGGAAACTGGGATATCATAGCCATATGGCTGAGAAAATGGCAGAACTGGCAGCTCAATGCTCCACAATATGAATGATCAAATGAAGTGTGCATCCTTGAGGTCAAGAAGCCTGGAGACGGGGCATGAGCCCGTGATCGACTCCATTTCTCGCAGATCTCCGTGATTAAAGTACCAAAGAAGACAGAAATCGTCAAGGCGAGTGCTGAAGGTGAACATGTCCAGCCTTTGGCTTGCTTTCTGCTGATGGAGAAAGCTGTTTGCTCGTGACAGTCTCTCCCTCACTCACTGCTCCTGAGGGAAGGTCTCTGTGTTTGAATGCTCTCTTTCTCCCTCGATGCTGTCGGTGGACAGTGCCTGAGTTCCGGGTCTTGGCAAGGGTTAATCAACGTGGTTAGTGGATCGGACTCTCTCGTTCACCTTATGTTCTGTTTCTGATTTCTGGTTGCTCCATTTTTTTTGTTGCTATATTGGGCACGATTTTGAATCAGGGTGGCCTGTAGATAATGAACACTGAGTTGAAATGAATATGCCTGGACTCCTTTGATTTTGTGTTTTATATTCTGTGTTTTTTGCTCATCTATTTTGTTGCTGTTTGCACAATGGTTTTTCAGCATGGGGCAGGTTGATGATTTTCTTTGAACCACAGGTTCCCTGGTTTTCTTTGTTTCATGGCTGTCTGTGAGGAAGGTGAATCCCAGGGTTGTATACCGTTTATATACTTTGATAATAAATGTACTTTGACTCTTTGAAACATCAAAACATACAGTGAAGTACAATGTTTTAATCAATGACCGACACAGTCTGAGAGCAGCATGTTACTTACTGTATATTCCAAGTAAAAACATGGAATTGTCAATCAGGAGTACACTTGGAAATCTAAATCATTAAACCAGAAAGAGTGAAGGAAGGATATACAACAATATTGTGAGGACTCAAGGGATTTTTATAGGGAGAGGTCAGACAGGGTAAGATATTTTTCCATGAAGTGTTGAAGATTAGGCCTGAACTGCATGTTGTCTGGTATCCCAGTGGGAAGATTTGCAGGTGCTGCATAGGGTATTTTAAACTAGAGTTTCAGGAGATGGGAATCAGAGTGCCAGAACAGATAGTGGAGTGGTTGTGGAGAAAGATGTTGTTAGGTCTACAAACAAAGTCAGGAATCAACAGGTTGAGCATGGTGGGACCAATGTTCTGAACCACATATATTTCAATGCCAGGAGTATTGCAGGAGAGGCGGATAAGCTTACGGCATGGATCACCATGTGGAAGTATAACATTGTAGCCATTAGTGAGTCTTGGTTGCAGAATGGGTAGGACTGGCAATTCAATGTCCTGGGGCACCATAGTTTCAGACGTGATGGAGCAGGAGGGATTAAACTGGAAGAGGTAGTATTACTAGTCAGGGCAAATGTCATGGCAGTGCTCAATCAGGACAGACTGGAGACTTTGTCTAGAGTTTTTCTGGGTAGAAATCAGCATAAGAAAGGTATGAACACACCAATGGGATTATATTATAGATCACCCAACAGTCCGTGGGATTTAGAGGAGCAAATTTCAACAGAGACCACAGACTGTGATAGCAGATGATTTTAACTTTCCACTTATTGAGTGGAATTCCCATTATGTAAAAGACCGGGATGGAAAAGAGTTTGTCAAATGTGTTCAGGAAAGTTTCCTTAATCAGTATGGCTAATTCTGCTCCTATGTCTTATGGTCCTATGATCTGGCAAGTGTGGACTGAGACAATTTGTTTTCTGGCAAAGGTGTACTTGGAAAGTGGGAGGCCCTCAAAAGTGAAATTTTGAGAATACAGAGCATTTGATGGTTCTGGGATTTTGCTCACTGGAATTCACCAATTATAAAGAATAAATAATTATATGAAGTTGGAAGTACGAATATGCAATAAAATGTACAAAATACATAAATACCAGCATTTATTTTCAATGTAAACAGCATTATAAAAATAGTTTAATGTGTTTACAGTACAATGCAGTAATTGAGGTGATAGATAGAGAGGGTAGGGGTGCTAGCATAATGGTTGATCAGATTAATTGCCTGGGAAAATAAGATTTTAAGATGGCAAGGATCAGAGGAGCATATTAGGAAAGCAATTGTGTTGATGGTGGGATGAGTTAGGCCAGAAATGAAAATACTTCATAAACATAATGACTGGGAGTTGAGGAGATTTGGAAGAGAGAGGCTGGTGGAAAAGGATTAGTATATTTTCAGGGAAGCAATAAAATATGAGAAAAAGAAATTAGGGGTAATCATTGAAAAATTTGGTGGAGGGCAATATGTCCTGATACTACATCCTGGTGTTAAAATATAAATGAGAACAATGGTTAATGTAGCACTCCATGGAGGCAGATATACTGTTAATGGGCCAAACAATTACTGTCATACAAAATCCTGATCATTCTCTCAACACACACAAAATGCTGGTGGAATGCAGCAGGCCAGGCAGCATCTATAGGAAGAAGTACAGTCGATGATTCGGGCCAAGACCCTTCGTCAGGACTAACGGAAAAAAGAGATAGTAAGAGATTTGAGTTGGAGAGGGGGAAACCGGAAATGATAGAAGAAGACAGAAGGGGGAGGGATGAAGTCAAGAGCTGGGAAGTTGATTGGCAAAAGGGTTACAAGGCTGGAGAAGGGGGAGTATCATGGGATGGAAGGCCTTGGAAGAAAGAAAGGGGGAGGGGAGCACCGGAGGAAGATGGAGAACAGGCAAGGAGTTATTGTGAGAGGGAAAGAGAGAAAAAGAATCACTCTCTCATCCTGGTTTCCCCTTCGCGCGACATTACTACAAACAATAAAATGATTAGTATGAAGTATACAATGCATATCTGAATATGAAGTAGTATATCTGTGCTTTCTTTGGTAACTCACTGTTTATGTTGCAGGTCAGCCACAAGAGCGTGCTGTTTCATGGAAATTATTTCTGCAACCAGGTTTGTGAAGGTGGTGTCAGGGACAAGGGATTTCATTTAAGTGGGAGATTGTTCTGTGTGGAGACAAATAACTTAGGAGAACTTTTCAATGATCAGATTGAAATAAATTTGGCTGGGGCTGGGCAAAGGTTGATGGCTGTAAGACACAGATTTTAAATAAACAGCAAAAGTAAATCATACTAGGTTTAAGAAACAATGAAGCAACAAGTAAAGTCAATCATCTGTTTCCAATATATAGTGCATGTGTGTATGTATTCATTGATTGGAACTGGAAACATAAAATAAAGAATTTCTTGCCCATGATGAACTTCGGATAGTTGAGAGGTACCTTGAACAGAGGCCATTGCAGGATCTGCAGTGGTGTAAATTGATTCTCCTTAACAGGGCAAATAAGTCTTTACTTCCAGTGAAACTGAAGAACTTTCCTTTCTGCAGATACTGCCTTACCTACTAATTACTGCTGTCAGTTAGTGATTTTATTTCACATTTATACTTATATCTGCAAAACATACAATCTCCTCCCTACCCCTCCCCACCCCATCCTCCCATTGGAAAGAAGATACAAAAAGCCCAAACCAACCAGCTCAAGGTCAGCTTCCATCCCACTATTCGTAAGACTAATAAATGGTCTCTAGTACCAATAAGGTGGACTCATGACCTCACAACGTACAACATCAGGGCCTCGTACCTTAATGTCTGCCTACCCTGCACTTTCTCTGTAAATACAACACTATATTCCGCATTGCCATTGGTTTTCCTTTGTACTACCCTGATGTACTGTTGTTGTGAAGTGATCTGTATGAATGGCATTTAACACAAACATTTTCACTGTATCTTGGTATAGTCCTTATTACCATCAAAAAGAACAATAACAGTAAGATTATACGGCACCTGCAGACTCCTCTCTAAGTCAATGGGTCATTGTGATAGAAATATATTGTCATTCTTTTTTTGCCAGCGTCTGATCCTTCAGTGAGTACTTGTACTTGAAAGGCTTCAAAGGTTCAAAACAATGGCTCACTACCACCTTCAGAGGGGCAATTAGGAGTGAAAATAAATACTATCCCTCCTCAAAATTCCATGAATAGAAGTTCTGATCATCGCAACATCCAACTGGTACAAGTATACTACTTCTGCAGATGTACCAGTCAGTAGGAAAATTGGCCATTGTGATTCACCTAGGGTTAAATAGGTGGGTTGCTGGGTGGTGTGGCTCATTAGGCCAGGAAGATTTGTCCCACACTGTATCTCTAAGTAAATATATGAATGTTCATATTCTTCATGCTCAAAAGCATATTCTTTATTGAGAAAGATGGGAGTCAATTCACTAGGAAAAAAACAGTAATGGGCTAAAAGACCCATCAGATGATGTTGGAATAGTCCTTTGTAATTCACCAGGACCTTTGATTTCTGTGTTCCCAACTCATCAGGGCCTATGGTTCCCGCACTCAACTCTGATTTACCAGGCTCCAGTTCCCACTCTTTCTTGAAACTCAGCTGGTTCTGTTTCCACAGTCCCTAGAAATTTACCATAGGCCTTCTTTCCTGCCTCTCCTTTAGAATTACCAGCTTCATTGTAGCATCCATTGTTCTATTGTCTGACATTTAAAAAATGTCTGTCGAGCATGAACAAAATAACATCTAATAATTAGGGAGCTCGGCCAGTCTGCACTACCAAAGTTGAAAAGCATTCCAGATTAATGGAGGATTTCTGCTTAATGTCTCATTCTATTTTTAGCACTTTCATGCTTTACTGGAATACCAGTCTGCTTGAGATACACTACTCTATATTTACAAAGCACCATGAAAAACCTTTTGCAATTTTTGAGCTAACCAACTTATTATTTTTGGGTTTAAAAAGAACAGAATACTGGAAGAACCTGGCAGGTCAAACAGCATCTGTGGAGGCAAAGGGTGTACTGTATATCGAGGTTTCAGATTGAGACCCTGTACCAGGACTGTAAAGGTGTTAGAAAATTCCAGTATGTAATTGGGGAAAGTGGGTAAAGGGCTGGTAGTCATAGGTAATAATTGGAATTTGGTACCAGATAAGGAGAAGATAATGAGCAGATGTCATCAGCTGGAGGTGGGAGGGTATTTACTTTTTTATTAGCATCTCCTCCCACCTTTAAATATGGTTTCCTCCCAAGTGGGTCACATAGAGTACCTGAACTGATGAGAGGAAAAGAACATTTTGAATATCAAGAGCTACAGTTCAAGCAGAAATTGTTACAGTATTGGCAGTGGCAGAAAACAGTTTCTGAAGAACCTTACAGAATGTCAAAAATAGGCTGTATTTATTCTTCCAATTTCCACTATTTTTCAAGGGCAATATACAGTATATGGATGGTCCTAATATGCGCTCCTGCAGTTAGCAACAGAGCTCAACAAGAATGCAGCAATATTGCACAGCAGCCCATTTAATCTTTGTTAGGAATGAGTTCACCAATAACGTTACAGCCACTATTTACCATGCATTTTAGACCTATTTCAATAGATTCTGAATCCTACATTATGAAGCTCGTTTCTATTTATTTGTATGGGTCAGTTTAATGTTTCAGCTTGCATTTTTGAATTAAAATTACTTGAAGTGAAAAGACTGTAGATGTTTGAACTCAGACATAAAAGGCTGAGAATACATAGATCAGGCAGTGTTTGTGGTGAGAGGGGCAGTTCTCTACTGTAGAGAAGGGGGAGGGTAGAGGAGAAAGGGTGTACGGTTGGATGAAAACTGACGAAGTGAGTGACACAAATAGTGGCTGTGCCAGCTGAGAGTGGGGTAGGGCTTGTTAATCACAACTGGTCTGCAGGAAATGCAAGGAAGCGATGTTGAATAAAAACAAGAGAGAAAAGTAACAATGCTGGAACTGTGAGAAACAAACACTGCAAATACTGTAAATACTCAGACCAGGCAGTATTGGTGTAGAGTTAAAATTACAAGTTGATGGCCTTCAGAAATGCCCAGTTGACGAACACTGGAAAAGCTGTAATTGCTGAATTCGATGTTACAATGTGAATGCTGGCACATGTCAGATCAGAAGAGGAGGTGGTATCCTTCACATTTACATTGGTCTCCATTAGGGCACTGCAAAAGGCAAAAGACAAAGGCCCGAATGAGAATGAAACGCAACCAGAAGTTTGGGATCACGGTCACAGACTCAGTGTTCTAAAAAACTACGCTCTAAGTTTATTTAGTTTCTGTAGTGTGGAGGACACTGCACCATATGCACAGGCCTCCTTTGCTGCAACAAAGAGGTAGTTTGAGATGCCTCCAATGCAAATGCTGCATGCTGAAGAGCCACAAATAATAAAATACAATGGCAATGCAGCCAAACAAGTGTTTAAGTTTAACAAGATGGGCCTTAATAGGAAGGGATTAGCAGAATGTGCTTTCATATTCTGAGACTGAGATGTGTACAAAACCATAAGACATTGGAGCAGAATTAGTCTATTTGGCCCATTGAGTCTGTTCCACATTTCAGTGATAGCCCAGTTATTATTCCTGTAACTCCATTCTCGTCTTCTCCCTGTAACCTTTGACGCCCTGACTAATCAAGAACCTAACAACGTCAGCTTTAAATACCAAATGACTTTGCCTCCACAGCCATGAAATTCCTTTTTATCTCTGTTCTAAAGAGACATCTTTCTATTCTGAGGCTGTGCCCTCTGGTCCTAGACCTTCCCCAATCTTGGAAACATCCTCTCCACATCCACTGTATCTAGGCAGTTTCATTAAGATCATGGTTGATCTAGTTATAACCACAACTCTCTGTTCCTGAGACTTAAGCAACTAAAGATTGATTTTTGTTCTGAGGGGAAGTGTGAGCGGTGATTTCAAGCTTAGGGTGCACCTCTCTAAAATCATTGGGCAGCTTTGCCAGTTTATTGCAAGTGTAATATTAAAGATTGGATGACAGCAATCATATGCAACATTACTTGAAGCCATTTTGGGCATGCACTTCAACAATATCTTATGGAATAAACCTGAATAAAGCTTTGTTGAATATTGATGATGCCCCTGCTCACCCATAGCTCATCACTGATGTATTTGCCACCCAAACAACGAGCATGTTGAGTCTGTGAACAAAGGTATCATTTCAATATTCAGAGCTTTTTATATGCATCATGTGATTAGAAAAATAATCAAGGAAACTTGGATTGGAAGTGTTAAGTCATTACTTTTCTAAAATATTATCTTTGCAAATTGTAGAGGGTTCTAACGTCATACTGGAATGTAACACCAAGGTAGTCCAGGAACTGGATGCAGTGAAAATTAGCATTCTTCTCTCAATGTTTTCCTTAAACCATAAATATCCTCCTTACCAATGAACTAGTGCTGATTGTATCGACATTATCTAACAACTTGCCTATTGTCTACTGCCCTCACAGTAGATGTAAAACTTGTCCTTACATCATCTCGATCACCACCATCCAGAGATCTAAATGTCCTTCAAGGACAGAGAAAGGTTCACATGCATCACCCCTATCTTTTCCATTGCATTTGGTGCTCCCAACGTGGCCTGCTCTAAAGTGGCAAGATCAAGTGGAGACTTGATGTCTTTTTCCACAGAATAAGCTACCCCTCTCAGTTTGCAATGCCCATTCTGAGCTCTCATTTCCAGACATCCCACCCTGCAAAAACTCATTTCAGGGAGGTAGCACCATCAATTTGTGGGGGACTCCCAGAACTTCCAGGAGAGGTGGGATGTCTGCAATAGAGTAGCTCCTGAGCAGCTAGGCAGCTAGTTTAAATAATATTAGCTACGCTAATGAACAAATGACACCTGTTAAACTCACCTCAACATGTCTTTTACAGTCTTATCCCACCATGGGCAATAGAAAAGTCACTGTTGCAAACAGTGCATCGAGCAACACTGTCATTATTTTGACCTCGATGAGTCAGGGGTACACTTTAGGGTAGCCTGGGGTGACATACGTTTTATATTTTCTTTTTTTAGAACACTCTGCCATGGCGTGCTGTCTCTCTCTCATGGTCGCTCTCTCTCTCTCTCTCGTGGTTGCCCTCTCGCTCTCTCTCTCTCTTGTGGTCGGTCGCTCGCTCGCTCGCTCTCTCGTGGTCGGTTGCTCGCTCGCTCTCTCTCTCTCATGGTCGCTCTCATGTGCTCTCTTGCTCTCAAAAAAATTGATTTCCGGGACATTGTATATAATTTGTGGGCATCAGGGAGCCACTATTAATATGCAGGAGACTCCCGGAACTTCCGGGAGAGGTGGGATGTCTGCATTTCAACTTTTTTTTCTCAGTCCTACCCATCCTTGGCCTTCTCTACAGTCAGGATGAAGCTCAATACAAATTGGAGAGTAATATCTCCAATGTTTTATTTAAATGAATCCAGCAGTAGTAGTGCTTGTTATTCCTGCTCAACTCCCTCCAACAACTTTCTATCTTCAAGCTACTCTCCCTCCACCTTGTTCCATGCTTTTTTCACCTCCATCTATCAATCACCCAACAATCTTCCAACTTCACAAGCCACTCCCCTCTCCTGCACTACCTGCCTGTCATCCTATACACCACCCTCCCCCGCCCCCAGTCCATCAGTCATCTCAGAATCCTTTCATGCCACCCCCTTCTTCATACTGGCCATGTCACCTCTTCACTCTCAGCCTTGATGCATTGACCCAAAACATCAACAAATTCTTTCCTTCCTGATGTTGCATGACCCATTGAGTACCTCCAGCATTGTTTGTTGCTGTTGTCACATTGCCTGGCCAGCCTCCATCTTCTTCTCACGATCACCACTTAAAATGTAGATCTGTCCATTTCTCACACTACCCTCTCATGGGAAACCATTTGCTTTTGCCTCTAAATTTAAATATTTAATGTATTTAGATCAAATACTTTTGTTTTTACTTTTTTTGATCTACACTAACGAAAAACCTTTGTATTATACTTAGTATTAGAAAGCTGCCTCTTTCTGTAGGTAAATTCTTGAACTTCAACTGGGGCAGGGGAGATAGCTGCACTATTCCAAACTGGAGAAGTAAAATCATTGCTTTACCTAAAAAGAGTGTTTACCAAACACTATTAATATAAGAGATGATAGAGTTTAAAGAAGGTACATTAAGAAGGGAAGTGGTGGTGTTGATGTTGTTTGTGGAGTAAGCAGCCCTTGTGGCTGTCTATTCTCCAGCAAACTGCCGCTCCAGATTCCAGCATCTGCAGTCTCTCGTGTCTTGAGACTCTTTGGGTTGAAGTGGAAGATATGCCTGTTGGTGGAAGAAATGCTTGTTCTGGAAAGAAGAGCTGAGCGAAGTGAAGGAAATGGAACAGAATTGGTTATATAACATGTCAAATATGGAGGTGGAGAAACTATTAACAACAAACAGACACCATAGAATACTTATTGTAGAAGCTTTTTGCATCACAATAGAAATGAGATGGAAAGGAATTCTTGCAAGAAGACTGTTTCCTGCCTGTTCATGTGTCACTCAGGCAGGGAGGGGATAGCAGAATATGGACTATCAGTAGGCTAATGGGATTAAGATTGACATCTTGGTCAGTGTAGATGTGGTGGGCTGAAGGTTTTGGCCCTGTGCTGTACTGTTGTATTATGAAGCCAAGTTAAAGGAAGCGCAGCTAAAACAGATGTGGGAATCAGTAGACCTGGAACAGATATTGATCACCAAGTTATCCACTGAGATGGAATCAAGATAAAAAGAAAACATCATATAGACCAAGTGAGAGCAAGAGCATGATTTAAAAAAAAAGAATGTGATTAAACTTTCAGGTCCTATTCACGAACAGGAAGCAGCACCAAAAGGCAATGTATTTGAAAAAGCAATGGGATACAAAGCTCGATACTTCATCAGGGGTTGTTCCATGTCTTCCTCAAACAAAAAGCAGTTTGCATCCCATTTTCAGAGATTCAAAGCACATTTATTACCAAAGAATGTATAAACTCTACACCTTGAAATTTTTCTGCTTACAGGCAGTCACAAAGCAAGAAACCCGAATAACCCAACTTAAAAAAGACCAAAAACTACTGTGCAGAGAAAGAGAGGGGGGAAAAAAAAACACAAATCATGCACTTAATAAAAGCAAGCCACAGCATTCCAAACCAGAATGAGTCCCTGGATCCATTCCCAGAGCAGCTGGAGTAGGCCTCAGCCTCTGTCCCAATTCATCACATTAGCAGGGCAAAAATGCACAGCAGAACTGGCCACTCCTCTTGGAGATTGACCTGCAATATTGACCACTATTCTCTTTCCAGATTTGCTGCTCAATCTGTTGAGGATTGCCAGTTTCCTTTTCAGATTTCCAACATTTCTAGTGTTTTACATCCCACTGTCCTAGACACTTCAGATACCCTGCTGCTGAAATAGCTGTGATATCCTTCAACTGTGACAGGTCTTGCATTTATCCAAAAATGAGACCCAACTGCTGGCTTCAGTCTTCTCTTGGCTGAAGATAAAGTACATTGAAAGGAAATTGAAATCTCTCAAGAGTTGCCTGGATTCCTCTATGGGTGAATAAACCATGTGGTTGGCCAAATTCACACAATTTGTATTCTTAAAATGGGCAGGAAATGGAAGAAAGAACAAAAGTTTTGGCTTAATATCGCAACTCAAAGTTTCAGGATGAAAGCATTACAGAGTTCTATGGGACAGAGAGTGTCAGCAGGCTGAGTACCCATGTATGAATATGAACAGGATATGACAAAAAATTCAAACTCAAATCACAATTTCAGGAAGGAAAGTAGTTGTGGAAAAGTGCACAGGTCCCTTTCAAAGAAAAGTTTCAAGTACTTGTAAAAGTGAAATAAAAGTTACTCAGATCAAATAAAACAAACTAAACCAGGTTTTATTTGATTCTTTTTAATTTGCAATTGATTCCAACCTTATAATTCTACAACCTAGCAGTGTCTGCATGCATAAATAGAGCTAAAACATAAGCTTTCTGGAATTTCCAATTGTGCATCTTGGAACGAAATCACAATTACTCAAAATACGTTAAGTTTTTGTTTTACAGCTGATCTGGTTAAACTGAAATATACTACTCTAAAACACTATGGCCTGAAAACACTAACTGCAGTTGTGCAAGTTATGCAAGTTCTGAAGGCCTGAAATAAGGCAGCCAAACAAGTTCAATATTGTATCCCCCCAAGCACAACACTAATGAGAGTTACTAAATTTAAATTTACGAATGAAATACATTTGAAAACTGTCAAAATTCGTCAGATAATGTAAACCACTACAAAACTCTTGTCAAAGCCTCAACTGTTTTATTTCACCTTTTTAGTACAAACTCTTCTTGCTTTCACAATGCTCCTGTCATCATACAACACTGTGTATTTTTTGTTCCATTTGGACTTCTGATCACAAGAGACAGACATCCACCAAAAAAGGTGCATTGCCACAGGTAATCAAGCTATACCCAGCAGTCAGGCCAAGCCAAATAGTAGCCCGTGGTTCAAATTCTGGCCTTGCGCTTTTTCATACTTCTACATGATGTAAACTTTTTCAGCTTGAGAGAAGTTGTAGACTTCTTTGGTTCTTGGACAGATAATTTTGTCATCTTGACGAATAGAAAGTAGTGACTGAAACAATAAAAAAAACAGCAAATTTAATTGGGATAATAATTACCTACATTACTGGAATAAAAAGCTTATGCAAATACTGGTGACCATGAAATTACTAAATTGTGATAAGAACTCATCACCAATATGCTTAGGGAAAAAGCAATGTAGCAACCTTTCCATTCTGGCCTCATTTGACTCCAGATCTAGGGTAAAAAGTGGTCTGGCAAACTCTTCAGTTCATTGATAAATAAGAATAGGCATTAAAATCCCAATGTGCCAATAACACCAGCATCCTGTGAATTCAGAAATGGAAAAAAAGACAAGCAATAGACAATTAACCAAGGTATCAGCAGTACATTTTTCTCCTGTGAGCAGAAGGAGCAAGCTTGAAGCACTACAAGATTCTGTACTTCAAGTGTTCTGATGAAGAGTTTTCAACCAAAAATACTAACTAGTTCTCTTTCCACAGATGCTGCTAAACCTGATTAGTGTTGACAATATCTTCTGTTTTTATTTCAGAATTTCCAATGCTTTCAAGAAAGTGAATACCTTTGCAAACTCGGTTTATTTTTTCTATAAAAAAATTCTATTGGTAAACAATGTACTTCCTTTTACTTGGGCAAATGGGATTAGTTTAAATGGGTGTCTTGGTTGGCATAGACCAGTTGGGCTGAAGGGATTGTGCCCAATGCTTCCAGTATTATACATCTATTTTATTTCCCGGAGAAGGTGTTAAGTAGAGTTATTATTATATAGGTGTCAAGACTATTTTTGGTATTCACCAAATGAAAGAAGGAAATCAGCACTGAGTAAAAATAAAACATACTGATTGGAGTGTCAACTGTCAAAGTATAATAGACACCATGAACACTCTAAACTACCAGCAGATGACATGCTTTGAAATTTTCAAGAACAAAAGTAAAATGGAATTAAGTTTTCAAATTAAATTCATATAAGAATGCTAACTAAGTGGGTATCAATTTACTACCCAAAACTTGTGTCAGGAATACAAAAACAGGCAAGTAGAATAGTCAAGTCAGAGTGTAACTCCTGATTGAAAAGTACCTATGGATAGGATAATTACTGTAAAAGATAACTTTACTCAAAGTGAACACACAATATTAAGGCGTGCTTCAAATATAACATGAGGGACACTTCAACTTCTTAATGGCAAGAGATGTCAATTGAAGGATTGCAATCTCTGTTTGGATGCTGTGAATCATGATAGGTATTATCACAGAGGGAATGGGTAGGGAGCGAACATAAAAGTTGCAGGTTGTATAGATGTGGTAGATAGAAGCTTCCCACAAGAGCACATACAATTAAGGTCAGAGGTAATGTAATCTAGAATACAACTATTTGATATATGAAAATGATTTTTCTTGTATCATTCCTGGATTCTTGCTAATCATTTGAAAATATGCCTCTTGATATTCAATAGGAAGTATTTAAACTTATCAATGATTTTTTAATGCAAATATTGAAACTCCTGTCTAAATTTCTTCCTCCAGGTGAAGGTTGATGGAACTAGGTAGATTAATGGTTCAGCATGGACCAGGTGGGCCAAAGGGCTTGTTTCTGTGCTATAATTTTATATAATTTCCTAGTTTAAGGATCTAAGGAAAGATAGGGAATGGGTGACCAACAGGAAGAGTAATAGCAAGAAGATAGTACAGGAGTTTCCTGTGGTCATTTCCCTCCAAAGCAGATATACCACCTTGGAGTCTGTTGGGGGAGATGGCTCACTAGGGGAAGGCAGCAGTAGCCAGGATCATGGCACCGTGGGTGACTCTGCTGTTGTGGTACGGGATTCTATGGTAAGGGGAATAGCGAGGAGCTTCTGTGGCTACAAACGGGACTCCCGTATGGTGTGTTGTTTCCCAGGTGCAAGGGTCAGAGGTGTCTCGGAGAGGCTGCAGGGCATTCTGAAAGGGGAGGGTGAGCAGCCAGCTGTCATGGTGCATGTAGGTACTAACGATATAGGAAGAAAGCAGGATGTGGTCCTACAAGCTGAATTTAGGGAGCTAAGAGATAAATTAAAGAGTAGGACCTCAAAGGTAATAATCTCAGGATTATTACCAGTGCCACGTGCTAGCCAGAGTTGGAATAGCAGGATAGCGAGAATGAATATGTGACTTGAGCGGTGGTGCAGGAGGGAGGGTTTCAGATTCTTGGGGCATTGGAACCACTTCTGGGGCAGGTGGGACCAGTACCATCTGGACAGTCTACATCTGGGCAGGGTTGGGACCAATGTCTTAGGGAGTTTGTTTGCTAGTGCTGTTGGGGAGGTTTTAAACTAATATGGCAGGGGGATGGGAACCCACACAGAAAAGAAGAGGGAAGTGATGCAGAGACCAAAGCTACAGTTAGTGAAGAAAAAAGTAAGAGCAGAGTGCATAAAAGTAAAAAGCAAAAATCGCATCGGTCAGTAGATTCTAAAAGGACAATGAGTATAAGAACACTTTATCTAAATGCCTGTAGTATCAGAAACAAGGTTAATGAACTTGTGGCACAGGTAAGTACCAAGTAATTTGATTTAGTGGCCATAACAGAAACCTAGTTGCAAGGCTGAAATGACTGGGAATTAAATATCCAAGCGTATCAGGCAATACAGAAAGATAGGCAGGAAGGCAAAGGAGATGGGGTAGCTTTCTTGATTAAGAATGAGATCAGGGCGATTTTGAGAGACAATATAAGATCTACGGAGCAGAATGTTGAGTCTATCTGGGTAGAGATTAAGAATAGTAAAGGGCAAAAAAAAATCACTGGTGGGAGTTGTCTATAGGCCACCTAATAAAAATATTGCAGTGGCAGAGGCGATTAACCAAGAAATAACTGAGGCTTATAAGAACGGAATGGCAGTTGTCATGGGGATTTTAACTTCCACATAGATTGGGTGAATCAGGTTGGTCAAGGAAGTCTTGAGGAGGACTTCATAGAATGCATCCGTGATGGCTTTCTTGAGCAGCATGTTAGTGAACCTACAGGGGAAAATGCTATCTTAGATCTAGTCCTGTGCAATGAGACAGGTAAGATTCACAATCTTGTAGTCGGGGATCCTCTTGGAAAGCATGATCATAGTATGATTGAATTTCGCGTACAGATGGGAGGATGAAATAATCTAAAACTAGCATATTATGCTTGAACAAGGGAGACTACAACAGGATGAGGGAGGAGTTGGCTAATGTGGATTGGGTGCACAGGCTATTTTGTAGGACAGCTGAGGAACAGTGGAATACTTTCAAAGAGATTTTTCACAGTGCTCAACAAAAGTATATTCCAGTCAAAAGTAAGGACAGTAATTGTGGGGAGAGCCAGCCTTGGATAACTAAGGAAATCAAAGATAGTATCAAATTAAAAGCTTGTGTACAAAGTCGCAAAGAGTAGTGGGAGACTGGAAGATTGGGAAAACTTTAAAAAGCAACAAAGAACAATTAAACAAAAAATAAGGAGAGGGAAGATAGAGTATGAAAGTAAATTAGCACAAAATATAAAAATAGATAGCAAAAGTTTTTAATCAATATATAAAGTGAAAGAGAGTGGCTAGTCAATGTAGGTCCCTTGGAAGACAAGGAAGGGAAATTGATATTGGGTGATAAGGAAATGGCTGAGGCATTGGACGAATATTTTGTGTCAGTCTTCATGGTGGAGGACACGTCTAATACGCCAAAGAATGATGTTATGGACGAAATGGGAGGAGAGGACCTCGATAAAATCACTGTCACTGAAGAGATAGTGATGAGCAAACTAGAGGGCCTGAAGGTAGATAAGTCCCCTGGTCCTGATGGGATGCATCCCTGGGTGCTGAGGGAATTGGCGGAGGTTATAGTAGACGCATTGGTAATCATTTACCAAAATTCTCAAGACACTGGGCAGGATCCGGCAGATTGGAGACAGCAAATGTCACACCACTTTTTAAAAAAGGATGTAAGCAAAAGACGGGCAATTATAGACCAGTTAGCTTAACATCTGTAGTCGGGAAAATGCTTGAAGCTGTCATTAAGGAAGAAATAGCGAAATATTTAGAAAGGAGTGGTTCCATTATACAGGTACAGCATAGATTCAGAAAAGGGAGGTCCTGTTTGACAACCTTACTGGAGTTCTTTGAGGACATAATGAATGCAATGGATAGAGGGGAACAAGTGGATGTTGTATACTTGGATTTCCAGAAGGCGTTCGATAAGGTGCCGCACAAGAGACTTATAAATTTATAAGATATGGACGCATGGAGTCGGAGGAAGTGTATTGGAATGGATAGTGGATTAGTTAACTAATAGAAGGCAGAGAGTTGGTATAAATGGGTGTTTCTCCAGTTGGCAGTCTGTGGTGAATGGGGTGCCACAGGGGTTGGTGCTGGGCCCGCAGCTGTTTACCATTTACATTGATGATTTTTTCACACATAGTGCTATTGATCCTATTATACAAGCTTTAATTTGGCCAAAAAATCCTTAGGGTGCTATTCAGGAATTATGTAAAATTGAAATATGCTACATTTAGCATACCACTCTTTTCATAGAAAAATACTACAAGCTGTCTGGTTTTCATCTATATTGTGTAGAGTTTTAGAAATGGAGATAGCTTTTCGAATGACTTGTCATTTTACCTTTTTCTGACCAAGTGTGACATATGCTATTCTACTGACCACTACTAGGATCTCCCTTGTATCTATGGAAGATTAGGATAATGGCTAGTTCTTCTGTAATTTCCACCTCACCTCCTGCCCCTCAGCAACCAAGGATGCATTCCATCTTGTAAAAGTGAATTGCCTAATGCAAAGATAGTCATAAAACAAAAGCAAACCTTTAAAACTTACATTGTATCCATATACATATCCATTAGGCAGCATCATAGGTGGATTATTCTCATTCATAACTTCACCGGAAATCTTGCAGACCAGTCGGGAGTTAGCACAATGCGCCATAGGAAGAGGCTGTGCGAGCTTGTTCAAAGATTTGCTACAGACAGGGCAGTCTGGATTTTTAGAGGTTCCATCTTCTTTATAGCACTGTCTATGGACCACACAGCTCAGGCATATTCTGTGAAGAATCTTGAAGAGCTACACTTAACTCCCATTTTTATGGCTCCTTTAACATGGTGTCAAAACAACCCCCCACCCCCATTTCCAACAAGCACTTTACAGGAGCATAATCAAACAAAAAAACTGAACCAGAGCTGAGCAGAATATTTAGAAATGTTTTGAAAAGAAAGCTAAGCGTATCATTTGCTGATAGACAGTGAATACAAACACACTTCTGTCAATGGAGGACTAATTAAAATCAGAACTAATCAATACCACAGAAAGAGAAATGTATAGTAGTTAATTTTGACACTTGGACATTGAAACTTCCCTCATGCTGAACTCTCTCATCTTTTTATTCCATCTGTCAACACATTTCCATTTCCAGCATCAAATGTAGGTAACCAAAATCAAATAACCCATATTGAATTTTACATTCTCCCTTGCTGGAAGATACCTGCATTAATACAAATGATGAGAAAATTAAGACCATAAGATATAGGACGGAATTAGGCTATTCAGCTCATTGAATCTGCTCCGGCATTCTATCATGGCTGATTTATCATCACTCTCAACCCTATTCTCCTGCCTTCTCCTTGTAACCTTTGGCACCCTGACTAATCAAGTACCTAGCAACCCTACTTTAAACATACCCAATGATTTGGCCTCCACAGCCATCCGTGGCAATGAATTCCACAGATTCACCAACCTCTGGCTGAAAAAAATTCTTCTTCATGACTGTTCTAAAGGAACATTCTTTTATTGTGAGGCTAGGCATTCTGATCCTTGACTCTCCTACTATCCGAAATATCCTTACCATGCTCACTCTAGCTAGGTCTTTCAATATATGATAGGTTTCAATTAGATATCCCATCATTCTGGGCCTGTACTCCAGTGAATACAGGCCCTGAGCTATCAAATATTCCTCATCTGTTAATCCTTTCATTTCCAGCATCATTCTTGTAAACTTCCTAAAAGTTACTGCCATTTACCTACTTGGTATGAAGATATTTTACCAATCTCCCTTCATAAAAGCTTGATGGCGACTACCAACAGTATTTTGTTTTAAATTATTTCCCGGCTAAGATAGTCAGACTCAATATCAATTGTATTATCTGGACATCATAATTCCTTCACGATACTATCTCCTTTAATTAACAGAAATTTCAACCCAAACTAACGTGATGTGCTACAATCTCTGCCACTACTGAATGCACAAGTGTTTTAAGTCTCAAAACTAGATCCAGATGCTTGCTAACAAGGTCAATTGATGAATTTAAAAGCACATTTTGTCAACTGCAATGCTCATTGTACATGATATAATTAATTATTTGCTTCTCTCAGGAGGTTATATGACTATGTGGAAGGGTATGCTAGAAATCATGACGCTTAGCTGGATCTTAATGAAACAGAATTTTCTCATCTTCTGTACATGCTGAGGTAATTGCTCAGTTTCAGGACTGAATCAGAATCAGGTTTAATATCACTGACATATGTCATGAAATTTGTTGTGTTGCAGCAGCAGTTCATTGTAATACATAAAAAAAATATAAGTTATACTACATACATTTCTAAAATTACTTAAATAAATAGTGCAAAAAGACAGCAATAATAATAGTGAAGCAGTGTTCATGGGTTCATTGTCCATACAGAAATCTGATGGCAGAAGGGAAGAAGTGTGTGTCTTCAGGCACCAGTACATTGTCTTTGACGGTAGCAATAAGAAGAGGGCAGGTCCTGGGTGATGGGGGTCCTTAATAATGGATGCCACCTTTTGGAGGTATTGCATTTTGAAGGTTTCCTCGATGCTGAGGAGAATAATGCCCATGATGGAGATGGCTGCATTTATAATTTTCTGCAGCTTTTCTAATCCTGTGCAGTGGCCCCTCCATACCAGACGCTTTTGCAATCAGTTAAACCTTCTCTTCGGTACATCTGTAGAAATTTGCAAGAGTCTTTGCTGACATACCAAGTCTCCTGGAGCTCCTAATGAAATATAGCTGCTGTCGCATCTGATTTGTAATTACATCAACATGTTAAACCCAGGATATATCCTCAGACATGTTGACACCCAGGAACTTGAAACTACTCACCTTTTCCACTGCTAATCCCTTAACAAGGACTGGAGTATGTTCCCTCGACTATCCCTTCCTGAAGTCCAGAATCAATTCCTTGGTCTTACTGATGTTGAGTGCAAGGTTGTTGTTGTTGAGACACCACTCATCTATCTCCCTCCTGTATGCCACTTCGTCACCATCTAAAATTCTGCCAACAATAGTAACTGATGCAAAACACCGGTTTACTTTTACTGGTTATGCCTTTCCAGAAGCTAACTACCTGGCATCCTGCGCCCACTCAAGTTGTTACCCTTTATGCTTAAATTATATTGTTATGGGTCTTACCCTGACACTGATATATCATGACCTCCATTCGTGCATCATCTATCACTTTCATTGCTTCATTAAGTCACTGAGTGCCCACCTGCTGACCTGTATGTTTGATAAGTCAGAATTTGCAATTAAATGCATTTTGTGAAACCCACAAACAATGCGGCACTTAATCGTGCCTTTTTCCCACGTTTAACTCGAGCTTCTCCGTGGAACAGCTCTCTAAATTTGGGCATGTATTCTTGATGAGGACAGCCATGATCAAACCTGGTACTTACTTTGCACATGCCTTTTGTTTCCTTTTATCCTTATTACTATTTGCTTTGCACCATTTAATCAGTTATTTGAGCACTCTCCCTCACTCCTTTTCAACTAAATTGGCCTTAAGTTAAATCACCAAATTCCAGTTCTGAAGAAAAGCTATGATCTATTCTCCTCCCCAATGAGCTCAACACCTTTTCTGCACAATAACGCTACACCCGTGTGTATCCCCATAGCATCTGGCAAACTTGTGACCATTACTAACATTGGGGAGGAGGTACGGGAGTCTGAAAACCTAGATTCAGTATTTTAGGAACACCTCCTTCCTCTCCACTATAGTAATGTTAATGTCTTGCACTATATTGCTGCCACAAAACAACAAATTTCATGACATATATCAGTGATAATCAACCTGATTCAGATACCTCACAGATTTGGTGAGTAATCTCCCAATCTGTTTTTATTTTTAAAAAAATCTTCTTCCACGGTTAGGGAATGATTTTACAATTTGCATACTTCTAACCACCTAAACCCTACACCAATTAAATATTTAAAAAAACAACAAAATAAGTACTGACAGAGACACAAAAGGTTCCAAAACTCTGAAAGGATACGGTGTCTTTATAGCTGAAAGTCCTGCTTGCAGTGTTATAGTGAAGACAGAACTATTTCCAAGTTGATGAAGTCTGTAGTTATCATATCTGAATTGTTGAATGAGCATTTTCCATCGGGCTGGATCCAAAAGATCCTGTAATGATAACATACATATTTGACTTCTGTATTAAAATAAATCCATGCCAAACTTAGGAGGTTTGAGAGTACTCAAGTTTAAACAACTTCTCCATTCTTTTCCACATAAAAGAACTTCAGATTCCATAGAATAGACAGAAAACATCGACAACTGGAAGCAGGGAACATACAGCAGATATCTGAGGGGGATGACTTTCATTTACTATTTTCTCAAGTAAGGATAAAAGGTGGAAGGGTGGAGTTCATTTGAAATGCACTATCCCAACAACAAGGAAATTAACAATAAATAGATGCCAGAAAGACAACATTAATGTTGGAATTTCTTTCATAATGAATGCAAATATTTGGAACATAAAGTAGAACAGTGCAAAACACAAGGAAAGGTCCTTTGGCCCGAGATGTCTGTGCTGACCATGATGCCAATTTAAACTGCACATCTGGCTGCATACTGTCTGCATTTCTCTATCCTCTGCCTATTCATGCACCTGTCTTAAGGCTCTTTAATTATTGTTACTATATCTACTTTCACCACCTCCCCTGGCAGCACCTAGCAGTCTGTATACAAAAAAGTAGCTGCCCCATACATCTCCTTTAAACTTTCCCCTTCTCATCTTAAATACATATCCTCTAGTACTTGAAATTTGTACCCTGGGAAAAAAATTCTCACTATTTACCCTAGACTGTCCTATTGCCTTTCCTACTGTCCTTTTGAAACAAAGAAACAATTTTAACTGTTTCCCAGTTTTGAGATGAGACCTTGCCTGTGGCTAACAAGGATACAAAGATCCCACTCAAGACTCCACCTTGTCACTCACAATAATCTGGGGTAGATCCATCAATCTCTGGGGGCTTATTGGCATTAATATTTTTCTAAAGACATCCATAACTTCCGTCTGGACGTTGACGTGCCCAAGAATATCAGTATAGCTCTGAACTCCGTATCTTCTATGTATGATAAAATACAACAGTAGATTGGTCAATTTACCACAGTAACATGATTCTAGATTTTCTCTTCCTCTGACTGGTATGTATTCTGACAGCTGAGCTGCATCAATAAATACAGCACAAGGGACTGTATATAACATCATATAACATCATGGACTAAATCTGACTGAAATCATTTTTAATTATAGGTATATTAAGGGCATCATCTACATTTCACATCTAAAATTTTAAAATATATTAGTTGTTCTCATCTGAATTTTTCGAAAAATAAACATATCAACAAGTTTACCTTATATGGCGAAATGTGAGTATCAGAGGGAAATGCCAGCATACCCATCACTTGTCGCACCTCATCCAGTTGTCCTCCTTCTGCTTGACTGAAGTGTCTCCGGGCATGCCTAAAATAGGAAACAAGAGTCAAATTTTCAGTAAATACTTATATTACTTCAGTAAAAGTTCTACAGTCAAAATACAATTCTGATGAGTTATTGAATATTTGATAATGTTTAGAAGGCATTACAGTTTGACTGAAATTGATCTAAAGAGTCCGATTCAACACTGAGTAACTCCTTTCTAGCAGACTAGGATTAGATTTCATTACTACAAACAACAGAAAATCCGGAAATCCAAGCAACACACACAAAATGCTGGAGGAACTCAGCAGGCCAGGCAGCTTCCATGGAAAAGAGTACAGTTGACATTTCAGGTCAAAACCCTTCAGCAGGACTGGAGAAAAAAAGATGAATAGAGTTAAAAGGTGGCGGAGGGGAGGGAGAAACACAAGGTGATAGGTGAAACAGGGAAGGGGAAAGGTAGAGAGCTGGGAAGTTGATTGGTGAAAGAAATACATGCAGAGCCGGAGAAAGGGTAATATAATAGGAGAGGACAGAAGGCCATGGAAGAAAGAAAAGGGGGAAGGAACACCAGAGGGAGGCAATGGGCAGGCAGAGAGATAAGGTGAGAGGGAAAAGGGGATGGGGAGGGGAATGGTGTGTGGGGGAGGGGGGCAATACCAGAAGTTTGAGAAATTAATGTTCATACCATCAGATTGGAGGCTACCCAGATAGAATATAAGGTGTTGTTACTCCAACTTGACTGTGGCTTTATCGCAACAGTACAGGAGGCCATGGATAGACATAGCGGAATGGGAATCGGAAGTGGAATTAAAATGGTTGGCCACTGGGACAAGTGGTCTCCCAACCTGCATCGGGTCTCACCAATATACAGTAGGCCATACCAGGAGCACTGGACACAGTATATGACCCCAACAGACTCACAGGTGGTGTCACCTCACCTGGAAGGACTATTAGCCCACAATTCTCCGTAACCTCTACCATCTCCAATGGAATCCCACCACGTGCACATCTTACCATCCCCCCACACTTTCTGCATTCCGCAGGGATCGCTCCCTATGTGACTCCCTTGTCCATTCGTCCCTCCCCGCTGATCTCCCCCCCGGCACTTATCCTTGCAAGTGAAACAAGTAGTACACCTGCCCTTACACCACCTCCCTCACTAGCATTCAGGGCATCAGTCCTTCCAGGTGATGCAACACTTCACCTGTGTGTCTACTGGGATCATATACTTTTTATGGTGCTCCTGGTATGGCCTCCTGTGTATGGGTGAGACTTGATGCAGGTTGGGAGACCGCTTCGCCAAGCACCTATGCTCCATCCGCAAGAAGTGGGATCTCCCAGTGGCCACCCATTTTAATTCCACTTCCCATTCCAATATGTCTATCCATGGCCTCCTCTACTGACACGATGAAGCCACACTCAGGTTGGAGGAACAGCTTATGTTCTGTCTGTGTAGCCCCTAACTTGATGGTATGAACATCGATTTCTCAAACTTCCAATAATGCCCCTCCCCTTCACCATTCCCCATCCCCTTTTCCCTCTCTCACTTTCTCTTTTCCAGCCCATCGCCTCCCTCTGGTACTCCTCCCCTTTTTCATTCTTCCATGGCCTTCTGTCCTCTCTTATTAGATTCCCCCTTCTCCAGGCCTGCATCTCTTTCATCAATCAACTTCCAAGCTCTTTACTTCACTCTCCCCCTTTCACATATCCGCTTTTGTTTCTCCCTCCCCTCCCCCTACCTTTTAAATCTATTCCTCATCTTATTTTCCTCCATCCTGCTGAAGGGTTTCAGCCCGAAACATCATCTGCTTTTCTTTTCCATAAATGCTGCCCGGCCTGCTGAGTTCCTCCAGCATTTTGTGTGTTGCTTTCATTAGCACAAATTGTTTCTGCTTTTGTTTTACTGAAATGGGATTTCACATGAAATGAGTAAAACTACAATCAGAGTAAACAGAAAAATTGTATAGAAAGCAAAATTAAATCAAATTATTTCCTGTCAATCACACTCCTCAGGACTTAACATTGGATTTAACAATTTCAAATAACAAGCATTTCCAATTATCAGAACTTGCCAGTCTGATTAAAGGATGTCAAGCTGTAATGTTAATGAAGTTTTTCTGTCCACAGATGCCACCTGATTTGACAGATATTTCTAGCAATTTCACATTTCCATTTCCAGCAACTGTAAGATTTTATATTGGAAATGATTTTTCTAGTCTCCTCTTTTTCACTTTTGTCATCATTTCTCCGATTGTACCTCCTCCACATGGAAAATCTGCAAACAAATCAGCCTTTATCATCATCAAGCATATCACAGTATCTCTTAGTTTCACCAAATGCACAGATTTCCTTTGCTTTCTCCACTCCTCTCTCCCTGTTCTTTAACTTAAAACCTAGTTCTGATGAAAGCTCATCACTTTGAAACATTAAGACGAGGAAATCTGCAGATGCTGGAAATTCAAGCAACACACATCAAAGTTGCTGATGAATGCAGCAGGCCAGGCAGCATCTCTAGGAAGAGGTACAGTTGACGTTTCGGGCCGAGACCCTTCATTAGGACTGGCAAAGGGTCTTGGCCCAAAACGTCGAATGTACCTCTTCCTAGAGATGCCTCCTGGCCTGCTGCGTTCACCAGCAACTTTGATGTATGTAACTTGAAACATTACATCAGTTTCTCTGTCTACACACATCACCTGACCTAGTAAACATCTCACCATTTTGCTTGTATTGCAACTTCCCCTTTGCTGGATCCAAAGCCAGGAAGCCACAATTAAATTACTGGGGCCTTGGTTGATAAACAAATTATAATCTAGAAGGAAATTTTCTCAGTGTAATGCTGGAGAATCTCAGAAAATATTGGGGTCTCAACCATATTCTTTGCAGCCCAGCAAAGAATAAACGGACAGGTATAGTCTGTAATGCCTTTTCTGGATGTGTGTTTCACTGTCTGTGTATGTGTGGGCTTTAGGTTAGCATTAACTGGTTTAATAGCAGAGTCAATAGTCAGAGAGCATTTGTTAAGCATATTTTAGCACCATAATTGTAGATTTAGGTCATTCAGCCCATTGAGTCTACTCCACCATTCCATCATAGCTTATTGATTATCCCTCTCAACCTCGTTCACCAGCTTCTCCATGTAACCTTTGATGCCCTTCCCAATCAAGAACCTATGAACCTTTGCTTTAAATATACCCAATGACTTGGCATCCATAGCTATGTACAAAAAAGAAATAAAAGATGTTTACACCATTGTGTGCAAGTAAAATAGCTACTTCCTAAGTGACTTCAAAATACTACACAGTAAAGAATATGGATTGTGCATATATATTTGCATTACTAATAGCAATCATTTCAAGACATGAGAAAAGTATGACCAACTCTGTGTCCAAACGTCCTCCAAATTCACTTGGATACATTGGGCTGGGCATGACATTCTCATATCTGACACCAGAACACCAAATAGTTAAGCCTGGATGAAAATACAGCTTCATAAGAAAAGACAGGCAACATTAGAGGTCTAAATAGTAGACCACAGGGGTTGGCTGCAAGTCTGAGGTATCATTCATCCCTGAAAATTAAGTAAACTTGCACACCAAGTTCAAATTCAGGCTAATCACCAGGAGTGCTGCAGTTGCTAACTAGGGCAACAGAACCTGATTTGTGGTGAAGCCTAAGAAGGTTGTCTTGTTTTTTTTTTAGAGAAACTGCAGTGGCAGGTTTTTGTGAGATTCATCTTGGAAATGGGAAGGTGGAAATCAAAGTTAAAGCAAAAATGATGAATAAAAAGCAAAAATATATTTGGAGATAATATTTGGATAACCTAGCGGAACTGCAGCTTGTATTGCTGCTCCAGAGCTCCAACAACTTGGAATTAATCCTGAACTGAAGTAGAGTGTAACCATAAGGAATCATGGGGAAAACAGGAGACGGGAAAACAATACGGTTGGTACACACTGAAATGTACTGAATCCTGTGGTAATGTTTGATCAGTATGTTTTACTTTTTCAATTTAGTTGCTGATAGCTTGTTCAAAAAAAAAGTTAAGTCTCCGAATTGTCCAACGCATTCTTTGTGTGACAACATAGCTTTCCTCCAACATTCCAAAGCATTTCCAACTGGTAAGTTCGTCAGTTATTTAAATTGCCTTCAGTGTTGTTGGGCAGCACTGGAATCAGTTGATGGCTATGTGAGAGAGAAAAGGTTGCAGGCAAAAATGTGGGGGAGTGGGATTGCTCTTAAAGGCAGCACAGGTTTAGTGGGTCAAGAGCAACCCAGGTTGCAAGGGGAAAAAAAAGTCAAATGAGAAAATCACTACTTAACAACTGCAGAATATCACATAAGCAGTGGGGAAATGCCGAGACATAGTGGGGTGAAATAAAAGTATACATTTTTCTCCTTTCAGTGAAGGAGGATGAGATGTGATTTGATAGCGGTAAAAAATGAGAGGAGGCAAAGGTAGAAGCATAGCTAGAGACTTTTCCCCAGGGTGGAAGTGGCTAATATGAGAGTGCATAATTTTAAGGTGATTGGAAGAAAGTGTAGGAGGGAATATCAGAGGTAGGTTTATTTTAACCAGCTGCTTTTTTTGCAGGTAATGTGATTTTTTTTTTGTTTGTATTTGTATATTATTGACTAAAATAACATCTAAATTGCAAAAGCGAACAATTGCTTTAAAAAAGCAGCCAACACCAACTGAGTACTACTTTGGTCAAAGTTGATTCAATACAAACACAAGATTAGATTTTGCTTTATTTTTCTCAGGTAATCTTGTGCTCACAGTACCTTAGAAATATTGCCATTACAGAATATGATAAAATAATTGCTAAATTAGCAGATTACAAATCAGAATCAGGTTTATTATCACATTATTATTTGTTAAGAGCAGCAGCAGTTCAATGCAATACATAATATAGAAGACAAAAATAATAATAGTAATAAATAAATAATCTTATTCAGTATACTTTATGCAGTATACATATTGCAAAAAACAGATACTAAAAAAGTGAGGTAGTGTCCAAGGGTTCAATGTCCATTTAGGAATCGGATGGCAGAGGGGAAGAAGCTGTTCCTGAATCACTGAGTGTGTGCCTTCAGGCTTCTGTACCTCCTACCTGATGGTAACAGGGAGGTACATTAGTACATACAACTTTGATAAAACCTGGATCTAATTATTTGGAAATTTCAATTAGTTGGGTGTCTGATGATGTTTACCTTGCAACTCCCCAGGCCCTGGTTTCCACATTCCCTGTAGGCATTAAGTTCAGTGGAAAATTTTATTAGAATACTGTGTAAGGTCTTAAAAGGTGTATTGGAGTAACGTCCTATTGTTTGGAGAAATTCAAGCAGTACAGCACCTAAATCCAGATTATTGGGTTAGAGAACCCTGAAATAATTCAATTTGAAAAGTTTACTCGCAGTTGTTGAGGAATATAAATTGTTAGTGAAATAACATGGAATAAAAAAGCTTGCAGTAACATTTTGATCATGAAGCCAAACTAGTAAAGCCATCCAGAATATAATGTCCTTCGTGGAACAAGAATCCACCTGTCCTTGATCCACAGCAACATGACTGACTTTTAACTGCTCTAGGTGGCCAAACAAGCCCTTCAGTTCTTACACAATTGGGATGGATTTTAACAGCTGCATTTTCTATTGATGTCAACATCTGAAGGAATTAGGGAAAATCTCTTTCAAGAGAAAAAAAGGCACTACTTTGACAATTCAAACACTTCTGACTATTCTACTTAGCTCCTTCAACAGTTATGCTGATCCACAATAGTTGGAATGCATTCATCATGGTTCCTGCATAAACAATAGTGGAATACTGCAGGAATACAGAAAGGCTCCAGACATTTGTACCTCTATTTATTTTGCGATGTTTGGAAGCTAAAATATACTTTGAACCTTGAAGGATTACTGCTTCTCTATTTCCCAAGCCTCACCTGCCAGCTTCCACTGTAAACATATTTTGAAGGAGCACAGGAATGTACTATCTCTGAAGTAGAACACTCACACGAACAGTCCCAAGTGAGGATCATAAAATAAGGGTAAGTACTAAGCTGTGGACCAGATCCTCATGTTAAAGTTTTAATGTTGCCTTTTTCCTCCTTGTAAACCAAAATCATGGCCATTTCTCTCAATGTAAACTGAATCAGGATATAGACTTCAAATGCTGTTGTTAAATATATAAAACCAAGAATGTTTATTTCACAGTATACGGTGCAATATCTAGGTAATATATTAAAAGCTTTCCTGCAAGTTGTCATATCTAATATGTTATGATAGAACAAGGAAATGAGGCTAACAACCAGCCAAATCTGAGCAGAGTAGGCCAGGATCCCTAACACTTAATGATCTAAACAGGTTGAATAAGGTGATCTACACTCCACTTTATTAAGTACAGGAGTAGAACCTGGTATGGTCTGCTACTGCAATCCAGCCATTTCAAGGTTCAATGAGAAGGTCTTCTGTACACCAATGTTGTGACACATGGCTATTTGAGTTACTGTCACTTTCCTGTCAGCTTGAACCAGTTGGCCATTCTCCTCTGAATGCTCTCATTAACAAGGCTTTTTTGCCCACAGAACTGCCACTCACTGGATGTTTTTTTGCTTCTCGCGCTATTCTCAGTAAATTTTGGAGAATGTTGTGCATGAAAATTCCAGAAGATCAGCAGTTCCTGAGATACTCAAATCACCTCGTCTAGCACCAACAATCATTATGAAGTCAGAGTCATTGAGATCAGATTTCTTCCCCATTCTGATGTTTGGTCTGAACAACAACTGAACCTTTTAACCACATCTGCATGTTTTTCAGCCACTCAGAAGAGGTGGGTTGGTGCAATGATGTTCTCTGATTCAGAAAGCAGGATGACATCTACGCTGTTACAAGCACCTTGATGATGCATGAGATTATGTTGCTGTCTCAAAGTTCCGTGAACTCAGGTTTAAGGTGCCTCAAGCCTGCATGATTTCCTGTCACCACATATTTCTACCCAGTACTTCAATTCGACAAGTCTCCATTGGTCCTCACCAATTTTTATTGATATACCACAGAAAACATCCTATCTCAATGCATCACAGATTGGTATGGCAACTGATCTGCCCAAAACTGTAGTTGTGCACACAGTTCAGCACATCACAAAAAGTATAGGCTTCCCTCCATGCTTCTAGCTGCCTCAGTAAATCAGCCAACATAATCAAAGACTGCTCTCACCTCAGACACTCTCTCTTTTCCCCCGTTCAATTAGGCAGAAGATAATAATACCTGGAAGCCCCTACCACCAGGCTCAAGAACATCTTCTATCCTACTGTTATAAGTCTACTTAACAGTCCCTTAGTATCATAAAATGGACTCTTGCTTGACAATCTACCTCATTATGGCTTTGATTTTGCACCTTATTCTCTACCCGCACTGCACTTTCTTTGTAACTGTTGCTTTTCCCTGACACTGAAACAATGCAATGATCTGTATGCATGATATGCAAAACAAAATTTTTCACAGTACCTCGGTACATCTGACAATAAACATTTTTTTCTCAAAACAAAGAAGGAACAGTAAGGAAATTAGTGAAAACATTCAGTACATGTGTCAAGAGGACATGGAAGCCCAACTCACAAAGAATGTGTTGCCTTGTTCATTCAAAAACCTTCTGTCCCATCTGCAGAACAATATATTGTTCCTACATTGGTTTAATCAGTCTACTCAGAACCAGAGGTGGAGTTACTGTCGATGACAGGGATTTCCCAAGTATCACATACAAGTATGATAAACATGCTAAGAGACCACCAATTCCTGCTTCCAGCCCCACACTAACACAAGGCAGTCCAAATGGAAGCATGCTGGAAACATGGTATGGCAAGTGCATTCTTCAGGTATGAGTTGTGCATGGGTTGCACACTGCCAGAGAACATGCATTTATTGTAAAGGATAATTTCAAAGGAGATGTGAGGGTTTTTTTTGTGTTTTTTTTAAAACACAGATTGGAGGGTACCTGGAATGCGTTGGGGTGCTGGTAGAGGCAGATACATTAGGGACTTTTAAGAGATGCTTAAATAGGCATACAAATGTGAGGAGAATGGAAGGATATGGACATTGTAGGCATAAGGGATTAGTTTAGTTGGCCATTTGATACCAATTTATTTGGTTTGGCACAACATGATGTGCTGAAGGGCCTATCCCTGTACTGCCATGTTCTATGTTCTATGTTCTTATCAGAAATCACAGTAATTGAATTAATTTATCAAATGCAACCAGAGTAAAATCTTTACACTATGGCTGTCTCAGTTGCACCAATTAGAAGAAGAATAGTTGAAAGGGTTCTACAGTTAGGGGAAAATCTTTTTGTTGCTTTCAATTCTGGGATGAAAGGTCATCTCCTTGGTACCAGAATGAAGACTGCTTCTGTACTTTAAGCCCCATCATTTTTGCTGTTCATTTATAGAAACATAGAAAATCTACAGCACAATACAGGCCTTTCGGCAACAAAGCCGTGCCGAACATGTCCTTACCTTAGAAATTACCTAGGGTTACCCATAGTCTTCTATTTTTCTAAGCTCCATGTACCTATCCAGAAGTCTCTTAAAAGACTGTATCGTATCCGCCTCCACCACTGTTGCTGGCAGCTCATTCCATGCACTCACCACTCTCTGCGTAAAAAAGTTACCTCTGTACTTACTTCCATGCACCTTAAAACTGTGCCCTCTCATGCTAGCCCTGGGAAAAAGCCTCTGACTATCCGCACGATCAATGCCTTTCATCATCTTATACACCACTATCAGGTCACCTCTCATCCTCCGCGCTCCAAGGAAAAAGGCCAAGTTCATGCAAAGTATTCTCATGAGGCATGCTCCCCAATCCAGGCAACATCCTTGTAAATCTCCTCAGCACCCTTTCCATAGTTTCCACATCCTTCCTGTAGTGAGGTGACCAGAAATCAGCACAGTACTCCAAGTGGGGTCTGACCAGAGTCCTATACAGCTGTAACATTAACTCCCGGCTCCTAAACTCAATCCCACGATTGATGAAGGCCAATGGACCACATGCCTTCTTAACCACAGAGTCAACCTGCGCAGCAGCTTTGAGTGTCCTATGAACTTGGACCCCAAGTCTGATCCTCCACACTGCCAAGAGCCTTACCATGAATAATATCTCTACTCCCTTTCTTGAATAAGGGAGCAACATCTGCAACTCTCCAATCCTCCGGAACCTCTCTCGTCCCCATTGAT